>NW_017677465.1:25646-30165 GCF_001879085.1 Nicotiana attenuata
CCTACGTATCCGTTTCGAATCAAGTCGAACATAGTTCAGGGTACTTTGTTTTGTATATTCTTTTGTTTTCTATTTGTTTGTTTCTATTTTCGTTTTCTTTTGCGTTTTTTTTTTTTCATTTTCTCCGTTTTTTTTGGTTTTTTTTTCTTTCTTTTCTTTGTCAGTTTTTTAATAATAACTTCCAGGTTCCAAAGAGGGTAATCAAAGAGAGAGAACCGGCTCAAAGGGTTTGCAAAAGGGTTGATGGTATTTGGGTAGTGAGAAAGAAAGCGTTCGTCATCCCAATCAAAGAATGTTAACACCGAGTAGTGAGTCAAACATAGTACCTTCTGACTGCATCTGATTTGACTGTTGTCTCGGGGACGTTTCCTTTTATGTCTCCCCAATACAACGGACCTATGCAATACTCTTGTTACAATGTATGGACCTTTGAAATTTGGAGCAAATTTTTCCTTAGCTTCTTCATGGTGCGGGAGAATATGTCTCAGGACGAGTTGCCCCACTTCAAATTTCTTGGGACGTACTTTTTATTGTAAGCATGGGCCATTCTTTGTTGTACAACTGCCCATGGTAGCCTCCGGCGATCACTTTCCATCAATCAAAGACAATGTTTCAATCGGGTCTTGAGTCAATCTTCATCATCGATCTCGGCTTCAAGGCTTCAACAATGATCCAAAGAGAGGGAATCTCATTTTCGTTCCAATTCTTTGTTTATTTTCTTACAAGCCTTATCTTCAACAAATTATGCTTCTTGGTTCATTATTTCGAAATCTGACAGCGTTTTAGGATCTGGGCATGAAGTCCGCAAGCATGTCATGTTATTAAAATCTGCATTTACAGAACTGAAAAGAGAATAAGAAAGGTGACAAGATTAAGAAATTAGACATTCATGGATGATGAAATATTGATTCATTTATTTGAATATTTTTAAAAAAAGATAGAAGGGTTTACATCAGAATATAAGACAGTAAAGTAAAAATATTCGGATGACACACTGAAATAACTCGAAAGGCAGAAAAGATAGCAAGACCGGTTACAGAGACTCCTGTCTGATAGGGAAAGTTTCTGGGTTAGCGCCCATTTTTTTTTGTTTCTCTTCTGCCGCGGCAATGACTACTATGGCTTTCAATGCTGGATCAAATTCCCCATAAACAAATCATCATGAGCAGGCCATGTCCTATTGCTCAAATCTAGTAAGGTAAACCCCACATTTGCCTTCAATTTTTTGTTTTTCACCGTCAACTTGCCTACTTGCCTTTTCGTGACCTTGGATCAACAACAGTGGCGCTTGTTCCATTTGTTGAGAAGATGTTTTTACTTCCGAGGGATCTTGGATTGTTTGCGTGACTCGCCATTGCAAACCAACAAACCGACCACCTTTAATTAGCTTTTATTTCAAAACAACAAGCATGTTAAAATAAACACTCTTTCTCTTCTTTTTTTTCAAAATGATTCGATCGAACCTGATGTAGGTTGCCTACTTATCATGTGGAGACATGAATCAGATCTTGCGTAATTCGGGGAGATCAAGAATAAAATAAATAAACTAACTCTTACTTTTTTTTTTTACTTTTTTTTAAATAATAAAAATCTAATCGTAAAAGCTCCTAACAAGGGAAATATTTTTGAACTTTGAATTCTCTATCTCTTTTTTTATTTAAAATTTTTGAAAGAAAGACCTTTAAAAAGAAAGAAAAATATTTTTGGATTTTTATTTTTGGTAATTTTCGATAAAAAGAATTTTTTTTTGGGTTTCAATTTATTTTTTTTTTAATTTTTGGGAGAAAGACTTCTAAAGAAGGTGGAAATATTTTTGGATTTTTAATTTGACGTCTTAAAGAAAGACTTCTAAAGAAGGAATTAAAGAAGAATATTTTTTGGATTTTTGAAAATTGGGGGCCGGAACTGATGAGGTTTGCCTACGTATCTCACATCCGGTGAGAATCAGACCCGCGTAGTTCGTATATGTTTCAGGAATAGGATGACATTTGTTTTTTGAAAAATTCAGGCTTACTTTATAATAATCTTTTTTGGGGTAAATATAGAGCTTTTTTTTAAAAAAAAAAAAAACAGGGTAAATTTTCTCTCCTATTTTCTCCCTTCTGGTTTTTCCTCAATTTTTTAAATTTTTATTTTATTTTTATATTTTTTTTTAGAAACCGGTCAACATGCACAAGCCGAATCAAACATAATGCACAAGTAGCACATAAGATGCATCAGGATGGTCTTGCAATTCTCGGGTACACCTGTCTTAGACGGACCCAACCCCTGTGTTGAGTCCCCAAAGTCGAATGCACATGATGCAAACAAACGTTCCTACTAGGGATCCGACATGAGGCTATGTTATTCTAGGTTTAAATCCTAGGGGGAGTGTTTTAGACCTGGCTTACCCAAGCGGACAGCTCGAGCCGAGGTGGGGGCAACGTACCGGGAGCACGAAAGTCTACCCGACCTAGTTACCTGACCCAACCTCGTTCTAATTGGTATGACTTCTAACAGAAAAGTGAGCCACGCGCATGTGTGCACCATAAATTCAGAAGACTCAGAAGGGAGGCGTAAGAAGACAGTTTAATACAATTCAAATAATATCAAAGGGGTAAATAAGTGGCAATTAGCACATTAGGCCCAAAACACAATAATAACATAAAATTAGTAAAGCCAAGTATAGATCACATTACAAGCTCGAATTCTAAACCCTGAACAGAAGTTCTGGGTTATCTTCCCCAGCGGAGTCGCCAGAGCTGTCACACCTCCTTTTTTCCACCCTGAAAGGGTGATATGGGAGTTTTTCCAATTAAAGTGACATTATTCGAAATGGAATTTTTTAACTGCTCATTTTTAGGATCTATGTGCATTTATATTTTTACCGCTTTTAAATCACTTGAATTATTCTTAATTAAAGAATCGAGTTACGCGTACGTATACTCATTTCCTTTGGCGCGCCAAAAATCATGTCACGCGAACGTGTCCATAATTAATAATGCTTTGTTTATTTTATTAAGAAAAATTTGGTTGAAGTTGCGCGAACGCATCCCTCGAATTATTTTTTAGAATTAAATTTGCAATTATGTTACGCGAACGTATACATAATCACAATACTAGTCTAAATCGAGCATAAAGCAAACTACGATTATTCAATTTTTAAAAGCAACATTTGTGAGGGCATTGGATGATTTAATTTATTTATGGCACACCTCAAACCTTTTCTATAAGTGTTAGTTCTTAATCTAATCTTAATAGGGCCATGAATTATAAATTTTGTTTGACATGGCACACCTCACTTATTTTAACAAAAGGGAGTTGCGCTTTTATTTTAACAATTAATCACGCTTTATTAAATATTAAGAAAGTTTTGGTCGAAGTTGTGCGAACGCATACTCCGATTTTGTTTTTAGGATCGTAATTATGTCACGCGAACATATTAAACAAACGACAATAAAACTATGACCACTAAATATTTTCACATTTTTTTAATACCGTGACAAATCAAAACAAGACGCATAATAGGAAACTGAGAGAGTAATATCCATTGTATCTCAATTATTCAATAAGAAAATGCAAACAGAACCGATCATCCATTGAGTTCATGCTTCTTCTTTTTCATTTTAAGAGTAGTGATAACAAAATATTAGTTAAAAGTGAAAAATCAGGTTGAGACACACTATTACATGAGGTGCTACTTTCAGAGTAAAGTAGCATAGTTACTTTGTTGCAAATTAAATATAAATATAACATCATATTTCCAGTATACAAAAATCAACTCATCGATCTTCTAATTTTGCACTCAAATACAAATCTAATAACCAAATAAATACACGAGACCTAAGATCACGCGAAGGTTTAAAACTTCAAACCCAATTTCTATACTGTGATGAAATCATGTTCAACTATAATCAATTCGAGTAACATATGAGCAGATAACTAAGTGAACAAATTCAAAACTATGAAGAACAATTACACAAACAACGGAATCATATCACCAAACAGACAATTAACATTAAGCTGGGATAAAACGAATAGAGGATGAGAGAATTAGACCTCAATATAGCCGAAAAATTGATTGTTTCACTGTTTTGAACTCAAAAATGTGACGAACCGCGGACGGGACTCGAATTAACACCGGAAAGATAATTGAGAAAAGCAGCAACAAATCTTCTTCAGTGAGGAATACGTTTGGAATATTTATCGCTTTATCAATATGTCCTCTGTTAAACTCTTCAACCGTCCTCACCTCTGTTAAACTCTTCAACCGTCCTCACATCTAGGTAACAGTGACATGAGGATGGCAATTCCTTGGCTCTGTTTTCTTTAATTCCTCATATTCATTTTTTTTCTCTCCTTTTTTTTTCTTTGCCCGATTCTTTTTTCTTCCTCTTGTATCTTGTGTGTCCTCTTTTTTTGTTGTTTGTTTTCTTCTCTTATATAAAGAAAAAGAAGAATGAGGATGGTTATAAGTAGATGGAGATGTGGGTGTGAGTGTGTGATCATGGGTGAAGCGTGAGTGAAGTGGGGAAAATGG
>NW_017677466.1:0-5595 GCF_001879085.1 Nicotiana attenuata
GTCATGCCTCATGGATAGTTCCGACTGATCGGGAGAGGATTAAGAGGTTTGTGGATGGTCTTAATTATCACCTTCATATTCTGATGACTCAAGAGAGAGTTCTGGGTATTTCCTTTGAGGATGCAGTTGATATTGCTCGTGATATTGAGACGACTCGCCGTCAGGATAGAGAGGAGAGGGAGGCCAAGAGGCCTCGAGGTTCTGGCAGTTTCAGTGGCGCTCCTTCGAGGGGCTAGTTCCAGCAGGGTCGGGGTCGTTCTTTTAGGCCCGCTCAGTCAGCTCGACCTGAGTACCGAGGTGGATCTTCTGGTCGTGGTTATCAGGGTTCTCAGCAGAGTCAGCCATCTCTCAGCACTCTTCCAGCATAATGTTCGTCTCGTGCTCCATCTGCTTAGGGTTCTTCCAGGCCGAGTGCATCAGCTAGCCACTCTGGCGCGAGGGGTTAACTTCAGTCCCAGTTCCCAGCACCCGGGAGTTGCTATTTGTGTGGAGAGTTCGGCCATATGCGGAGGGAGTGTCCTCGCCGTGCTGCTAGCTCATCTCAGCAGAGGGGTCAGCCCTCGTCTTCTGGCCCAGTTTCTTCAGCACCCGCCCCGCCAGCTAGGGATGAGGGTCAGGCAGCCAGGGGTCGCCCTAGAGGGGGAGGTCGATTGGGCGGTAGTCAGGCTCGCTTTTGTGCTCTTCAGGGCAGGACAAATGCTATTGCCTCAGATGCTGTTATCACAGGTATTATTTCAGTCTGCCACAGGGATGCCTCAGTCTTGTTTGATCCCGGTTCCACCTATTCCTATGTGTCTTCATATTTTGCTCATCATTTGGGTACGACCCGAGGGTGTCTTGCCTTACCTGTTCATGTATCTACCCTGGTGGGTGATACTATTGTTGTAGACCATGTATATCGGTCGTGTCTGGTGACTATTGGGGGTCTGGAGACCCGAGTTGATTTATTGCTATTGAGCATGGTGGACTTTGATGTTATTCTAGGCATGGATTGGCTATCTCCGTTTCATTCTATTCTAGACTGTCATGCTAAGACAGTCACTTTGGCGATGCCGGGTGTTCCGAGGATCGAGTGGCGTGGCGTGACTGATTATGTCCCTAGTAGAGTGATTTCTATCCTGAAGGCCCAACGTATGGTTGGGAAGGGTTGTCTGTCATATTTGGCCTTTGTGCGGGATGGAGCCGAGTCTCCTAGCATTGATTCTCTTCCAATTGTGAGGGAGTTTCCCGATGTTTTTTCTGCAGACCTACCAGGCATGCCACCGGACAGGGACATTGATTTTGGTATTGATCTGGTGTCGGGCACTCAGCCCATTTCCATTCTACCGTATCGTATGGCACCAGCGGAGCTGAAAGAGTTGAAGGAGCAGCTTTAGGAACTCCTAGATAAGGGGTTCATTCGGCCTAGTGTGTCACCATGGGGTGCACATGTTCTATTTGTGAAAAAGAAAGATGGCACAATGAGGATGTGCATTGATTACAGGCATTTGAACAAACTAACAGTGAAGAACAAGTATCCCCTGCCTCGTATTGATGATTTATTCGACCAGCTTCAGGGAGCGAGGGTGTTCTCCAAGATTGATCTCCGTTCGGGTTATCACCAGTTGAAGATCAGGGATTCAGATATTATGAAGACTGCTTTCAGGACTAAATATGGGCACTATGAGTTTCTTGTCATGTCTTTCGGGCGGACTAATGCCCAGTAGCGTTCATGCATTTGATGAACAGTGTATTTTGGCCGTATCTGGATTCATTTGTTATTGTTTTTATTGATGATATTCTGGTGTACTCGCGTAGCCAGGAGGAGCACGCACAGCATTTGCGAGTAGTACTATAGAGATTGAGGGAGGAGAAGCTTTATGCAAAGTTCTCCAAGTGTGAGTTTTGGCTTGGGTCAGTGGCTTTCTCGGGACACGTGGTATCTAGCGAGGGTATTCAGGTCAACCCGAAGAAGATAGAGGCGGTATAGAGTTGGCCTAGACCGACCTCAGCCACGGAGATTCGTAGTTTCCTCGGTTTGGCGGGTTATTATCGCCGGTTCGTTTAGGGTTTTTGATCTATTGCCTCGCCCTTGACCAAGTTGACTCAAAAGGGTGCTCCGTTTGTATGGTCGGACGAGTGCGAGGAGAGCTTTCAAAAGCTCAAGACAGCTTTGACCACAGCTCCAGTATTGGTGTTACCATCAACTTCAGGTTCTTATACCGTCTATTATGACGCTTCGAGAGTTGGGATTGGGTGTGTGTTGATGAAGGAGGGTAGAGTGATTGCATATGCTTCTCGTCAGTTGAAGCCCCACGAGAAGAACTACCCTGTTCATGACTTGGAGTTGGCTGCTATAGTTCATGCTTTGAAGATTTGGAGGCACTATTTATATGGCGTATCTTGTGAGGTATTCACCGATCATCGCAGTCTTCAGCATTTGTTCAAGCAAAAGGATTTTAATTTGAGGCAGTGGAGGTGGCTTGAGTTGCTCAAAGATTATGATATTACCATTTTGTATCACCCGGGGAAGGCCAATATGGTGGCCGATGCGTTGAGCCGGAAGGCGGTTAGCATGGGGAGTTTGGCGTACATTCCAGTTGGGGAGAGGCCCTTTGCAGTTGATGTTCAGGCTTTGGCCAATCGGATGGTGAGATTAGATATTTCAGAGCCTAGTCGGGTGTTGGCTTGTGTGGTTTCTCGGTCTTCATTGTATGACCGCATCAGAGAGCGCCAGTATGATGATCCACATTTGCTTGTCCTCAAGGACAGGGTTCAGAATGACGATGCGAGGGATGTGACCATTGATGGTGATGGCGTGTTGAGGATGCAGGGCCGGATTTGCGTGCCCAATGTGGATGGGCTTCGGGAGTTGATATTGGAGGAGGCCCACAGCTCGCGGTATTCCATTCATCCGGGTGTCGCGAAGATGTATCAGGATTTAAGGCAGCACTACTGGTGGAGAAGGATGAAAAAGGATATAGTAGGGTTCGTGGCTCGGTGTCTCAACTGTCAGCAGGTAAAGTACGAGCATCAGAGACCGGGTGGTATACTTCAGCGGATGATTATTCCCGAGTGGAAGTGGGAGAGAGTTACTATGGATTTTATGAGTGGTCTTCCTCGGACTTTGAAGAAGTTCGATTCAATTTGGGTGATTGTGGACAGGCTGACCAAGTCCGCGCACTTCATTCCAGTATGTACTACCTATTCTTCGGAGCGGCTGGCAGGGATCTTCATTCGGGAGATTGTCCGATTGCATGGGGTTCCAGTGTCTATTATTTCAGATAGGGGTACTCAGTTCACTTCTCAGTTTTGGAGGACATTTCAGTGAGAGTTGGGTACGCAGGTAGAGTTGAGCACAGCATTCCACCCTCATACGGACGGGCAGTCCGAGCGCACTATTCAGATATTGGAGGACATGTTGCGTGCCTGTGTTATTGATTTTGGGGGTTCTTGGGATGAGTTTTTGCCGCTTGCCGAGTTTGCCTACAACAATAGTTATCAGTCGAGCATTCAGATGGCTCCGTATGAGGCGTTATATGGGAGGCAGTATAGGTCTCCTTTTGGATGGTTCGAGCCCGGCGAGGCTAGGTTATTGGGGACAGAGATGGTTTAGGATGCCTTAGAGAAGGTGAAGCTTATTCAGGAGAGGCTTAGTACAGCACAGTCGCGTCAGAAGAGTTATGCGGACCGAAAAGTTCGGGATGTGTCATATATGGTGGGTGAGAAGGTCTTGCTGAAGGTTTCGCCCATGAAGGGTGTTATGCGGTTTGGGAAGAAAGGGAAGCTGAGTCCGCGGTTCATTGGGCCTTTTGAGGTACTTAGGAGGATGGGGAGGTGGCTTATGAACTTGCTTTGCCACCCAGCTTGTCGAGCGTTCATCCGGTATTCCATGTTTCTATGCTCCGGAAGTATGTTGGGGACCCGTCTCATGTTTTAGACTTCAGCACGGTCCAGTTGGATGATGATTTGACCTACGATGTGGAGCCAGTGGCTGTTTTGGGTCGTCAGGTTCGGAGATTGAGATCAAAGGATATAGCTTCGGTGAAGGTGCAGTGGAGAGGTCGGCCCGTGGAGGAGGCTACCTGGGAGACCGAGCGAGAGATGCGGAGCAGATATCCTCACCTGTTTGAGGCTTCAGGTATGTTTCTTGACCCGCTCGAGGACGAGCGTTTGTTTTAGTTGGGGAGGATGTGACGACCCAGCCCGTCGTCACGTGAGTTACCGCCCCATTTCCCCCATTTTATACTTCTTCATGTTTCATTATCGGCATTTGGTGTGTTAGAGTTGAATTGGATTGGTTTTGGTAGGAAATGAGACACTTAGTCTCTTTAAGGAAGGTTTGGTTTGGAAAAGTCAATCGGATGTTGACTTATGAGTTAGAAGGCTCGGATGTGATTTCCAGTGATTTTGTTAGCTTCGGGGGATGATTTGTGACTTAGGAGCGTGATCGGAAGTGATTTTGGAGGTCCGGTGTAGAATTAGGCTTGAATTGGCGAAGTTAGCATTTTGGCGATATCCGGTTGATAGGTGAGATTTTGATCCAAGGATCGGAATGGAATTCCGAGAGTTGCAGTAGCTTCGTTAGGTGATTTGGGATGTGTGTGCAAAATTTCAGATGAATCAAAGGTGATTTGGTTGGGTTTTTGATCGAATGTGCGTTTCGGAAGTTTTGGAAGAACTTAGGCTTGAATTTGATGAGAATCGAGGATTTTTGTGTTGTTGGATGCGTTTTTACGGTTGGAACAAGTTCGAATAAGGTATTGGATCATGTCTGTGTTTTTGGTTGAGGTCACGGGGGCCTCGGGGTGAGTTCGGGTGGTGAAACGGAGAGTTTTGGAATTCTTGCATGTTCAAAGTCTGCTGGTATCTGGTATTTTTGCACCTGCGGTTATGGGACCGCAGGTGCGGTCACGCAGAAGCGGAGGAGGAGACCGCAGATACGAGCCTTGGGCTTGAGCAGGTTCCGCAGAAGTGGAAGTATTGACTGCAGAAGCGGTCTCGCTGGTGCGATTTCTGGACCGCAGAAGCGGTCGTGGCTCTTAAGTGGAAAACCGCAGATGCGGTATAATGGACGCAGAAGCGATCCCGCATAAGCGGAAACGGGACCGCAGAAGCGAAAAGGTCTGGTCAGAGGTATTAATTCTATCTTCGCGAATTTTTGAAAGAACTTAACATTTTCACTTCGGACTTGGAGGTTTTTGTGCGATTTTGGAGAGGGAATCAAGGGACTTCATTGAGGTAGGGAATTCTGAGCCAAAATCATAAATCTAATGTGTTAGTACATGAATTAAGGGTGAAAAATCAAGGAATTAGAGATCAAAAATGGAGGTTAGGGCTTGAACTTAAGAGAAGGAAGAATGGGGATTTGAGGGGCCAATTGGACTCCGATTCTGGTGATTTTTATATGTGTAGACTCGTGGCGAGATAAGGAATCCGGTGATGTGAATTTTCTGATTTTTCGAGAAGTGGGCCCGGGGCTCGAGTTTTGCCAACTTCGTGATTTTCGATATTTTTCGAGTCTTTTGGATTGGGTTGTATTCCCTTAGCCTATTGTAACGTATTCCTTGTGGTTTTGATCAGATTCGACGCTCGAGGAGGTTGATTTGCGAGGCA
>NW_017677466.1:9186-15912 GCF_001879085.1 Nicotiana attenuata
CCGTACGTTACCGAAATAAACAAAGGGGACGGGGGGGGGGAGCTACCGGAATCCCACATCCGTAGTCCCAATGTAAATGCGCAACCACAGCCAGAAATATACCAAGGAATGAAGTACGAAATACAACACAGATAGAACTAGCCTAGCATGCTTCACGTAGAACAGTCAAAACGACTCAAGCAATTAGGCAATCAAGTCAACTAAACATGTTTTTCCTAATCTAGCACAAGTTAAAATTTCAAGTAGAATAAGGCAAGTAAGAAAGAAACCAAATCTCAATAACTTAAGTAAAACCGGATTTTCCATCAATCGGCTCAAGTACGCGCCCGTCACCTCACGTACAAGGCACTCAAATATCAAGTAACAATCCTAAGGGGAAAAGTCCCCCACACAAGGTTAGACAAGCCACTTACCTCGAATCGGCACCAAAATCAACTCGAAATCACACTTTTGCCACGAGTATGCGACTCCAAATGGCCCAAATCTATTCAATTCAATTACATATCGTAAGTAATATTGCAAACAACTGATTCCACTATTAAATTTAAAGCTAAGGCGCGAAAATAGGTAAAATGACCAAAATGCCCCTCAGGCCAACGTCTCGGAATCGAATAATTTTCACATTTTCAGAACCCTTGTACTTTCACGAGTCTAACCATATAAAAATTTCCCAAATCGGAGGTCAAATGCCCACTCAAAATCCAAAAGTTAGGTCTAAGAAGTTTTCCCAAACTATCCAATTTTTGATCCTAAATTCGAATTCTAATGATGGATTTAACTAGATATTGATGGAATACAACTAAATAGGATTAAGAAAATGGTACCCAATGATCTTCTCTTCAAAACCCTCCAAGAATCGCCCTCTCCCGAGCTCTCAATTGATTTTTCTATCTTTTGAACTCAACCCTCGAATTTCTTATTTCTGAACAGGGATTACCGCTTCTGCGGCCAAGGGACCGCTTCTGCGGTCCCGCTTATGCGGAATCCAAGCCGCTTCTGCGGTCTCTTTAAAAATCCGACCTTCCGCTTCTGCGGTTCCCATCTCGCAGAAGCGGGCCCGCTTCTGCGGAAATCCTGCCGCTTCTGCGGTTCCTGAGGAGGATGCCCCTACTCGCTTCTACGGTGACCAAGGCCGCTTCTGCGGCTCTGCTCCTGTGGTTCCCAAGCCGCAAAAGCGAAAAGATACCAGAAGCAGCAGAACTGCTACCTCTCAACTTTCAAAATTCTTTCGTCGCTCATCCGAAACCATCTCGAGGCCCCCGAGACCTCAACCAAAAATACCAATACCACCTAATACCTTATTCAAACTTGTACCAATCTTTAAAACACCTAAAACAACACCAGACCCGATTTAATCAATGATTCAAGACTAAGAACTTCAAATTTCTTCCAAATACACTTTCGATCAAAAACCTAACCAAAACATGTCCGAATGACCTGAAACTTTGCACGCACATCCCAAATGACATGACGGAGCTACTGCAATTTCCAGAATTCCATTCCGGCCCTCGGATCAAAAATTCACTATCGGATCGGAAACTTCAAAAATTCAAACTTCGGCATTTCAAGTCTAAATGAGCTACGAACTTCCAAAATACATTCCGAACACGCTCCCAACCCCGAAATCACCTAACGGAGCTAACGGGACTATCGGATTTCCATTCCGAGGTCGTCTTCACACTGTTCTGACTACGGACCATTTTTCCACACTTAAGCTCTCGTCTAGGGACTAAGTGTCCCAAAACTCTCCGAAACTCAACACCGAACGTCGCGACAAACCAAAATAGCAGAAATGAACTTAGGGGAAGCAGTTAATGGGGGATCGGGGCATTAATTCTTAAGACGACCGGCCGGGTCGTCACATCCTCCTACACTTAAACATTCGTTCGTCCTCGAACGAGCATAGAGAACATACCTGAAGTAGTGAAAAGGTGAGGGTACTGGCTGCGCATATCCCGCTCGGTCTCCCAAGTCGCCTCCTCGGCCGGCTGACCCCGCCACTGAGCCTTCACTGAAGCAATGTTCTTTGACCTCAACTTTCTGATCTGTCTGTCCAACATAGCCACTGGCTCCTCAACATAGGATAGATCCTTGTCCAACTGGATTGAACTGAAATCCAACACGTGAGACGGATCACCATGATACCTCCGGAGCATCGAAACATGAAATACCGGATGAACTCCGGCCAAATTGGGAGGCAAGGCAAGCTCATAGGCAACCTCCCCAACTCGCTGCAAGATCTCAAAAGGGCCAATAAACCTCGGACTCAACTTTCCTTTCTTCCCAAACCTCATGACGCCTTTCATAGGCGAAACCCGAAGCAGAACCCGCTCACCAACCATATATGAAACATCACGAACCTTCCTGTCCGCATAACTCTTCTGTCTGGATTGGGTTGTACGGAGTCTATCCTGAATCGTCTTAGCCTTCTCCAATGCATCCTGAACAAACTCTATGCTCAATAGCCTGGCCTCACCCGGCTCAAACCAGCCCACCAGAGATCTACACCTCCTACCATATAAAGCCTCATACGGCGCCATCAGAATGCTAGACTGATAACTAATGTTGTAAGCAAACTCCGCCAGTGGCAAGAAATGATCCCAAGACCCTCCAAACTCAATCACACACGCACGGAGCATATCCTCAAGAATCTAAATAGTGCGCTCGGACTGTCCGTCCGTCTGGGGGTGAAATGCTGTGCTCAACTCCACCCGAGTGCCTAACTCCTGCTGCACGGCTCTCCAGAACCGCGATGTGAACTGGGTACCTCTGTCCGAAATAATAGAAACTGGAATACCATGCAGACGGACAATCTCCCGGATATAAATCTCTGCCAGCCGCTCTGATGAATAAGTGGTACACACAGGGATAAAATGAGCGGACTTGGTCAGCCGATCCATAATGACCCAAATGGCATCAAACTTCTTCAAGGTCCGTGGGAGTCCCGACACGAAATCCATGGTGATGCGCTCCCACTTCCACTCCGGAATCTCTATCTGCTGAAGCAACCCACCCGGGTGCTGGTGCTCATACTTCACCTGCTGGCAGTTGAGGCATTTAGACACGTAACCAACTATATCCTTCTTCATCTGCCTCCACCAGTAGAGCTGCCTCAAGTCCTGATACATCTTCGCGGCACCCGGATGGATGGAATACCGCGAGCTATGGGCCTCTGCTAGAATCAACTCTCGAAGACCATCAACATTGGGCACACAAATCCGGCCCTGCATCCTCAATACCCTGTCATCTCCAATGGTCACATCTCTGGCATCTCCACGCTGAACCTTGTCCTGAAGGGCAAGCAAATGAGGGTCATCATACTGCCGCTCCCTGATACGATCAAATAAGGAGGACCAGGAAACCACACAAGCTAGAACTCGACTAGGCTCCGAAAGATCCAATCTCACGAACTGGCTGGCTAAGGCCTGAACATCCATCGCCATAGGCCTCTCTGAAGCTGGTAAATATGCCAAACTCCCCAAACTCTCCGCCCGGCGACTCAAGGCATCCGCCACTACATTGGCCTTGCCCGGGTAATACAGGATGGTGATATCGTAATCCTTCAGCAGCTCTAACCACCCCCTCTGACGCATATTGAGATCCTTTTGCTTGAGCAAGTGCTGCAAACTCCGATGATCAGTATAGATCTCGCAAGGCACTCCATATAAATAATAACGCCAGATCTTCAAGGCATGAACGATGGCAGCTAACTCAAGGTCATGGACAAGGTAATTCTTTTCATGTATCTTCAACTGTCTGGACGCGTAGGCAATCACCCTACCGTCCTGCATCAATACTGCTCCAAGGCCAACTCTCGAGGCGTCACAATAGACAGTATAAGACCCCGAACCGGTAGGCAACATCAAGATTGGGGATGTAGTCAAAGCTGTCTTGAGCTTCTGAAAGCTCGCCTCACACTCCTCTGTCCACTGAAATGGGGCACCCTTCTGGGTCAATCTAGTCATAGGGGCAGCAATCGATGAAAATCCCTCCACGAAAAGACGGTAGTAACCCGCCAAGCCAAGGAAACTGCGAATCTCTGTAGCTGAGGACGGCCTGGGCCAACTCTGCATGGCCTCTACCTTCCTCGGATCCACCCGAATACCCTCACTAGAAATCACATGGCCTAAGAATGCCACAGAACTCAGCCAAAACTCACATTTTGAGAATTTTGCATATAACTTTTTCTCCCTCAAGGTCTGTAGCACGGTCCTCAGGTGCTGCTCATGATCTTCCCGACTCCGGGAATACACCAGAATATGATCAATAAAAACAATCACGAACGAGTCAAGATATGGCCTGAACACACTGTGCATCAAATGCATGAAAGCTGCAGGGGCATTGGTCAGCCCAAATGACATGACAAGGAACTCGTAATGGCCATATCGAGTCCTGAAGGCAGTCTTCGGGATATCTGGCTCCCGAATCTTCAACTGATGGTAACCTGAGCGCAAGTCAATCTTAGAAAACACCTGTGCGCCCTGAAGCTGGTCAAACAGATCATCAATGCGAGGCAAAGGATAACGGTTCTTCACTGTAACCTTATTTAGCTGGCGGTAATCAATACACATGCGCATGGAACCATCCTTCTTCTTCACGAACAAAACAGGAGCACCCACAGTGAAACACTGGGTCGAATAAAACCCTTACCAAGCAATTCCTGTAACTGATCCTTCAACTCCTTCAACTCAGGAGGAGCCATACGATACGGAGGAATGGAAATGGGCTGAGTGCCCGGCAACAGATCAATGCCGAAATCAATGTCTCTATCAGGCGGCATGCCCGGAAGATCAGCTGGAAATACATCGGGATAATCCCGTACCACTGGAACAGAATCAACAGAAGGGGTATCAACACTAACATCTCTCACATAAGCCAAATACGCGGCACACCCCTTCTCAACCATGCGCTGAGCTTTAAGAAAAGAGATAACTCTACTGGGAGTGTGGTCTAAAGTACCACTCCACTCAACACGCGGAATACCTAGCATAGCCAGCGTCACGGTCTTGGCGTGACAATCAAGAATAGCAAAATGGCGCGACAACCAGTCCATGCCCAAAATAATGTCAAAATCCACCATGCCGAGTAATAATAAGTCTGCTCTGGTCTCAAAACCACGAATAGTAACCAAACATGACCGATAAACGCGGTCCACAACAAGAGAATCTCCCACAGGAGTAGAAACATAAACGGGGGCACTCAAAGAATCCCGAGGCACACCCAAATGAGGAGCAAAGTAAGAAGACACATAAGAGTAAGTAGAGCCCGGATCGAATAGAACCGATGCCTCTCTGTGACAAACCAGAATAATACCTGTAATGACAGAGTCGGAGGCAACAACCTCAGTACAAGCACGAATGGCATAATATCTGGCCCGGCCCTTCTCTCGAGGGCGACCTCTATCTCCCCGACCTCCGCCCCTAGCCGGCTGGGCAGGTGGGGTAGCAGCTGGAGCTGTGATCATGGCCTGAGAACTCTGAGGAGCACGCTATGGCTGAGCAGTCTGTGAAGATGCACCCCTACCAAGTCTGGGGCAGTCCCTAACCATGTGGCGTGTATCACCGCACTCGAAACAAGCTCTGGGAGGAAGCGGTGGCTGTGACTGGCTGGGACTAGGCCTGCCGGACTGACCTCTGGAAACACCCCGCGCAGGAGGCACGCTAGAAACTGGAGGTGCATAGTAAGGCTCCTGAGGTGCAGGTGGAGCTGGAGCACTGCCGGCTGCTGGAAGAGCTGAATGAACAGGGCGACCCGCATAACCCCTACCATAACGACCTGCTGATGGGGTACGGGCACCAGAGTAGTGACCCGACTCTCGAGACCTCTTGGCCTCCCTCTCCCCTCGCTCCCTGGCGAGCATACCCTCAATCCTCCTAGCAATGCTCACTACCTGCTGATAAGGAATGTCCATCTCAAACTCTCGAGCCATGCTAGACCGGATGGGCGGAATAAGACCCTCAATAAACCTGCGAACTCTCTCTCGAACTGTAGCAACCAAAGCTGGTGCGTGCCTGGCTAACCTGGTATAACGGATGGCATACTCCGAAACTGTCATAGCACCCTGGCGCAAGTGCTCAAACTCTACGCGCCATGAATCTCTGAGGCTCTGGGAACAAACTCTCTCATAAACATGTCCGAGAACTGGGTCCAAGTAAGTGAAGCAGCCTCGACTGGACTGTCTAACTCATAAGTGCGCCACCAATCATAGGCAGCTCCCCGAAGCTGAAAGGCAGTGAAAGAAACCCCGTTGGACTCCACTATGCCCATAGTGCGAAGAATACGATGACACTCCTCTAGAAATCCCTAGGCATCGTCTGATGCTAATCCACTGAACACTGGGGGATCATACTTCTTGAACCTCTCAAGTCTCCGCTGCTCGTCCTCTGAAGCAGCTGACCCATCCTCGGGCTGAACTGGCGCTGCAGGCGGTGCCGGAATAATCTCGAGAGCCTGCTCAACCTGCACTCGCTGCTCAGGAGTGCGGACGGCGGGAGTCTGTGCTCCTCCCCCGGCCTGGGATGTGGCTGCAGCAATGGGAAGCAACCCCGCCTGAGCCAAGGTGGAGTACATGCTCATGAACTGAGCCAAAGTCTCCTGGAGCGCTGGAGTAGTAGTGGCAGTAGTAGGTGTGCCAGGTGCCTGGGCTCCGGCTGGATCTGCTGGTGGTACCTCGGCGGCAGCTCGCGCAGGTGCTCTGGCTGCACCACGTGCGCGTCCTCGACCTCT
>NW_017677466.1:16467-18943 GCF_001879085.1 Nicotiana attenuata
CGACTCCAAATGGCCCAAATCTATTCAATTCAATTACATATCGTAAGTAATATTGCAAACAACTGATTCCACTATTAAATTTAAAGCTAAGGCGCGAAAATAGGTAAAATGACCAAAATGCCCCTCAGGCCAACTTCTCGGGATCGAATAATTTTCACATTTTCAGAACTCTCGTACTCTCACGAGTCTAGCCATATTAAAATTTCCCAAATCGGAGGTCAAATGCCCACTCAAAATCCAAAAGTTAGGTCTAAGAAGTTTTCCCCAAACTATCCAATTTTTGATCCTAAATTCGAATTCTAATGATGGATTTAACTAGATATTGATGGAATACAACTAAATAGGATTAAGAAAATGGTACCCAATGATCTTCTCTTCAAAACCCTCCAAGAATCGCCCTCTCCCGAGCTCTCAATTGATTTTTCTATCTTTTGAACTCAACCCTCGAATTTCTTATTTCTGAACAGGGATTACCGCTTCTGCGGCCAAGGGACCGCTTCTGCGGTCCCGCTTATGCGGAATCCAAGCCGCTTCCGCGGTCTCTTTAAAAATTCGACCTTCCGCTTCTGCGGTTCCCATCTCGCAGAAGCGGGCCCGCTTCTGCGGTTCCTGAGGAGGATGCCCCTACTCGCTTCTACGGTGACCAAGGCCGCTTCTGCGGCTCCGCTCCTGTGGTTCCCATGCCGCAGAAGCGAAAAGATACCAGAAGCAGCAGAACTGCTACCTCTCAACTTCCAAAATTCTTCCGTCGCTCATCCGAAACCATCCCGAGGCCCCCGGGACCTCAACCAAAAATACCAATACCACCTAATACCTTATTCAAACTTGTACCAATCCTTAAAACACCTAAAACAACACCGGAAATTTTGCACGCACATCCCAAATGACATGACGGAGCTACTGCAACTTCCAGAATTCCATTCCGGCCCTCGGATCAAAAATTCACTATCGGACCGGAAACTTCAAAAATTCAGACTTCGGCATTTCAAGCCTAAATGAGCTACGGACTTCCAAAATACATTCCAAACACGCTCCCAACCCCGAAATCACCTAACGGAGCTAACGGGACCATCAGATTTCCATTCCTAGGTCGTCTTCACACTGTTCCGACTACGGACCATTTTTCCACACTTAAGCTCTCGTTTAGGGACTAAGTGTCCCAAAACTCTCCGAAACTCAACACCGAACGTCCCGGCAAACCAAAATAGCAGAAATGAACTTAAGGGAAGCAGTTAATGGGGGATCGGGGCATTAATTCTTAATACGGCCGGCCGGGTCGTCACACTAATGGGACCTAGTTATAACGTTTTAATAATTATATTATTATTTAAAATATTTTATAAAATATAAATATATATTATTTAAAATTGGCGACCAAAGTTGGTCGGTTATGAAAGGGAAAGCAAGTAGCGACCAACTTTGGTCGCTAATTTGGGACCCAGTTATAACGTTTAATAATTATATTATTATTTAAAATATTTTATAAAATATAAATATATCTTATTTAAAATTAGCGACCAACTTTGACCGCTAATTTTTGATTTCTGGATAATTAGAGACCAAAGTTGGTCTCTTTTCAGGTCAACATTGGTCAAAATTAAAAATTACTTTTATATTTACTATCTAAATAATATAAATGTAATTCGTTAACACTTTTGTAATACAAGGGATGAATACACTAAAATATACTCTAACATGATATATATGTAGTTAAAGTAGTACAACGAAGCGTGTTATATATATATATATATATATATATATATATATATATATGTGTGTGTGTGTGTGTGTGTGTAAATTGAATTATCGACTTATAACCTACTCAGATGCATCGTTGAATATTAAAAATAAAACGTCTCGACTTATATCAATTAATCTGTTATAATTGATTCATCGACTTATAACCTAGTGATGAATGAATATAATTCATTAACTCTGTTACAATACAAATAATGAATACAGTATCATGTACTATAACATGCTATATATGTAGTTAAAGCAGCATGAAGTGTGTGTGTGTTATATATATACACACACTAACATATACTAAAACAAGTTATATATACGTTGTAGTATTACAGTGAAGTGTCTGTGTGTGTATCAATCCCTAAAATAACCCGACCATGTGTTCCTAGCGCTTCATGTTCTTATATATGTATATATATATATATATATATATATATATATATAGACACACACACATACACACACACACTGACACTTCACTATAATACTATAACGTTTATATAACTTGTTATAGTATATGTTAGTGTGTGTATATATATAACACACACACTTCGTGCTACTTTAACTACATATATAGCATGTTATAGTACATGATATTGTAATCATTATTTGTATTGTAACAGAGTTAATGAATTACATTCATTCATCACTAGGTTGTAAGTCGATGAATCAATTATAACATATTATTTGATATAAGTCGAGACGTTTTGTTTTTAATCAATTACTCCCT
>NW_017677466.1:26006-30158 GCF_001879085.1 Nicotiana attenuata
AAACTGATATAGGTAATTGTGCTCAACATCACATTGTTGCGGTGTACCACCCGATTCAAATATCATAGACCTTGCATAAGGAGATTGCACACCGAGCGAAATTTGCTCATTACGACCATAATACCGAATATCGGTCATAAGCATGCTAAGTGCCTAATACCATCCCTGAGGGAACATATAGCGTCCTAAGCTACAAAACTCAAGCACGACTGCGGTGCGATATACAATCTGAATCTCAAGAGCAATCTTGCTCATAATACAACATTTCTACACGGATCCTCAACCCATAAGCAATTTCTCGAGCCGTCTCACAATTCGCACGGCGCAACGAATCACTTCATGAAATATTTGCCAATGAAATAACACCCTGACTACTCCTACATAAGGAGCGCATCACTGAAATGATCATAACTGGCCTGACATAGAGCCCAAATTCACATTTAAATCCATCCACCGACCTCAAGTCGGTCCTGATCATATCAAACTAAGCCAATAACCTTTCAAAGGTCCATACTAGTTTCCCTCTTCTCATAACACACAAGGACAACCATCATAACCGGAGAAATCCTCCACGGTCCACAACTTAATAGACTGAGTGCCCTCCAGGCATGTATTCTCAATTTAACGATATCATCACAGTTCTTCATACTTGGTGTAGATCTTTAATCAATCAAATGACTACGTGCCACATTTATACAATCTTCCTGTGGGACACACTCCCACAACCTACCATAACAAATAACTGGGTCTTACCTCCAAACCGCCGGCCGCACTAACGGCGAAAAGCGATCAAGAATAATTAACCAGGATGCAAAGCCCCTTTTTACAAGACACCGATCTCAGGCTGATGACAAAGCCAACTTACCTTAGACATCGAAATTCCTTTCCTGCTCCTCCGAGCTTGTGACATCCTCGTCAACACCGAACTGCTACCTTGCTCTTCACTGCAAATTCCCTACCACTCACTGCACTTAACATGCCAATATACGATAGAACTCGCTTCGGGAGGAACATAGCAACATACAGGCGAATTCTCATAACCATAGGTCATGCAAATCTCTAAGTAGTGGTCTAACCACCATAGCCCTTCCGGAATCTGCTTCCACACAACAAGCCATAACAGTAGAATGCTTCTGAATAACATCAATTGCGGCGGCTGACGAGCCTGATACGCACCATCACAAATCACTCGCATAACTCGATCACGCTGAGGAATCTGATCACTAACACCAATATGCCAAATTCAATTATGGCCAATCAATCTACCTTCTTTCAGTTTATCCTTGATTGCCTTATAGATAATACTAACTCTATCCAACACATATCATACTCCCTCTGCACTCATCTCGAGTGACCTTGAATCACGAAACTATGCTGTCCCAAATCCCATGAACTGTCTCATATCTCTCAAATGCTATACCGCAAGCCAAAACATCACAGAACGTTCTGAGTCTCCATTCGTATGCTACTGCAAAAGCTTGAATTCTCAACTGCGCCTATAGGCTCGAAATCATTAGGTATCATACTTCATCTTTTAAATTTCACTAGGACCGCTGCTGAGAGCCACCCGCTCTGACTTGGCCTCGAATATAATCAACTCCATGAGTCTTCCATCACATGAATACCCCCTTGGCGAAGAACCCGCCGAATCACTTCCCTTGGAACCCGCGCCTATACAACGCAAACTTTCCCCATGTCTGAGCATGGGCTCATAAGGCCAACGATGGCCCACCTTTAATAATTCCTTTGCTCAGATTACCACTTATGGTCTTTCCCCGTAGCTAAAATAGCCCACCAATATGCTAACAACCAGAAACCTCGCAGGTAGTTAACTCTGCAACCCCATCATAAGCGGTGGGACTCTCCCACTTAGCGTGAAGCCATTATTTCACAACTCTGGAATTCACCCAGATTCCCTAGCTTCCATCGACATAACTTTTGCGCGATCAACTGCATAAATTCTCGGATTCTCTCTGCAAAACCCCCCTCCTTATACTATAAATCATCCACCACATTCGCACGATCGATCTCTTCGCTGCATACCCAATAGGATCCTTCGCAGAAGCCTCACCAACCACGCAACCGCTAACCCGCTCACTTGGGTAACCAACATATAAGAGCTCTATCCGGCATCTTCCAACGTCGCTGCACGGGGTACGATCACTTCGACATCAATGACCCATCCTGAGCCCGAGCTCACCCTCTAGCTGCACAAGTCCATTCATCCCTCGTGGAAGTCACTTAATTGTGCGGCAACAACCTTCCAATTCGAAGTTATGCTGCATCCTTCTTCTTTTAGGCAACCCCTTTTCGTTATATTAAATCTCCTGCCGCATAATAGCCCACACTTCAAATTAAATCCGTAGCCCCCCTATAGCCAAGCACCAATATTATCTAATCGCTCCAAATTCTCCTTAAGGCGCACAGTCTCCCTACCACCAAGCCCTATACAGCTCCGCCGCTATCTCACTTTGGGCAAACTCGCTCCTTTAATCAACTGCTCGACCTACGCTTCTTATACCTGGCCCTTTAGAAGTTCAAAACTCCGCCTGACACTTCCCACATGTTTTCTCATCTTCTGCTGCTCAGTGGTTGCCTTAATAAAATGTATCTTCCTAGAACTTGAATCCACAATTTGCTACTAACTCCACACTTCTCCGAAGGTCATTTTTCTCGAACTGTCAACATTAGAAATACTGATTCAATCCTGGACCACCGCATCCTGCGATATCTGATAGTTGTATCTTCGATACTATTTCACAATACCTTGCCTCAAAGGTGAATTCTAGAAGATCATAACACCGACAAACTTAATACGTCCAATTAGGATGACAACACCCCAATATAGAAGAAGAACTCCACCACACTTGCAATTACCAAGTCCCATTACTTCCACCAGTCCACATCTGACCCTCCTTAGTTCGATTGCCTTTCCCCCCTGCCGGGAATAAAATATCGAATCTCTTGATTATGCACTGAGTAAACCTCCCTTGAAGTCATTCCCTGCCCTGACACGTGGGCAACACCCTACCATCATATTACTACTGCAGAATAGTCATTCATAAGTATCGCGGCAACTTGTGCCTAGCCTCAAAGCCCTCGAAAATACCGCTGCTGGGCTGAAATAATAAAATATCCTTCCATAAGGCGACGACAATAATCTGATCAGCTATACCGGGAGAAACATCCCGTATCACATCTGTAGTACCATTACGGTTGTTCAATTTTCGATTTACATCAAGCGCTTCGCGTCGCATAAGGTTGAGTAAGAAAGAAACAAAGAAATAGGCCTCACCTGAAGTCAAATCGCACGATAAGGAATCAAGAAAGGGAAGTAATCCTAACAGTCTTGCAGCCTCCCGAGGATAAGTACAGACGTCTCCGTACCGATCCGCGAGACTCTACTAGACTTGCTCATGACTCGTGAGACCCTAGGAACCTAGTGCTCTAATACCATGTTGTCACGACCCAGAATCCACTAAGGATCATGATGGCGCCGGACACCGCTGTCAGGCAAGCCAACTGAATAATCAATTAAATTCTCTTTTTAATTACCTTTGAAATATAGGACCTTTCCTTCCATTTTTCATAAATAAAAAGGCACTACTTCAATTCAAGTTAAAATAATAAATAATTAGTGCAAATCCTTCGAAAACTATCCTAGAACCCGGTGTCACAAGTGCATGAGCAACTATTGATAAGGAAAATAAAGTACAACATCTGTCCGAAATACATTGGACAGGGAATAAATACAAAATGCTGAAAGGAACTACACTAGCTGCGGGTCGCCTCGAATAATGCAGCTCACCTAGTCCCAGAATCATCCGTGCTGCTACGCCCAGTAGGCCACTAGAGTTACTTATACCTGTGCAACAAAAATGCATAGAAGTGTAGTATGAGTACGTAATCAACGTGTACCCAGCAAGTATCCCGTCTAATCTCGAAGAAGTAGAGATGAGATGGTTAACTTTGACACGTACTAGTGGTCCAATAATAATATGCTAAATGTACAAGGAAATCAGGGATTTTATATGGCAGTTCTATCTCACAAAGCCGAAAGACAGGCAAAACACCTTCAACAAATAATAAAGGATTTTAAAATTTTACTTTTCTTTATCTTATCAATTTACATCAAGCCATGAAAGGCAATAT
>NW_017677467.1:0-3694 GCF_001879085.1 Nicotiana attenuata
TCTCTATCACATTACGTGAAAATGGTAACTTGAAAAATTCAAACACTTGGAATTTAGAAGTGCAAGAACTCCAATTGACTTAAATCATCATCTCATAAAGAATAAAGGTGAAAGTACGTCTCAATTAGAGTATGCTCGTGTATTGAGAAGCTTAATGTACATCATGAACTGTACACGACCTGATATAGCTTGTGCGATAAGTAAACTTAGTCGATTCACAAGTAATCCCAACAAACATCACTAGGTAGCAATGAAACGAGTTCTGGGATATTTGGAATATACCCAAGACTACGCTTTGCACTACAATAAATATCCTGCGGTTATCGAAGGATATAGTGATGCAAATTGGATAACCGGCTCAACAGAAACAAAGTCCACAAGTGGATATGTTTTTACTGTTGGTGGAGGAGCAGTATCTTGGAAGTCTTCCAAACAAACGTGCATTGCTCGCTCTACAATGGAATCAGAGTTTATAGCTTTGGATAAAGCCGGTGAAGAAGCTGAATGGCTTCGAAATTTTTTAGAAGACATTCCGTTCTGGCCAAAACCTTTGGCTCCTATTTGCATACATTGCGATAGTGAGGCTGCAATAGGACGGGCAGGGAGCGTTATGTATAACGGAAAGTCTCGTCATATACGACGAAGACATAACACCGTTAGACAACTACTTTCTAGTGGAATTATCACTATTGATTATGTAAGATCAAAGGATAATGTGGTGGATCCGCTTACAAAAGGCTTAACTAGAGAGGGAGTTGAGAAATCATCTAAGGGAATGGGACTATGGCCGAGGACAAGTCAACATGGCGGTAACTCTACCTAGAATTTTGGATGTTCCGAGATCTAGGTTCAAGGAGCTCAAACAAAGTTGTGATTGACCGGTTCAACATTGTCAAAATAAAATCTTTGGTCCATTCTCGTGATGAAGACAATGTTCAGTAACAAGGATAGAACTTTACACGTTCTTTAATGATTACCTAAGTTTGATGAGGTATTTATCAAATAGTGTCAATCTAAAGGATTACACGTTTAGGAATCACCTATGTAAGTGTGAAGTGGAAGCCGCTTCAATGAGAATTCTGTAAGGCCAATTCTCTACGCACTTATGAGACCAGGCGGTGTTCATGGCTGAAACGAACACAACAATGAGAACTAAAAGACGGTTAAGGGTTGATTGTGTGACATATGGTTGTCTAGGTATACACTAAAGTTCGACGGTTCAAAGATATCAAATCTACCGATTGACCGAGTATATCCGACATATGTTTACTACGGAAAGTTCAAAGGGAAACCTACTTATCCAGATGCAATTAATCCTTACTTGCAAAATCACATAGCTTTCATCTATGATCTTTCTTGATATAGCCATTCCCATTCATGTGGGGGATTGTTGGACTTTAAGCCATTGGGCTTTAAAGTAGAAGAAGTGTGAATTGGAAATGGAGGGAAATAAAATGGAGGAAAATTGAAAATTTGAAGAAGTGAACTTTTGTCTTGCACTTTGTCCCTCATTGGTGAGGGACAACCACATTTGTGTGCTTATATATAGAATCACTTCTTAAAGCTCTTAAAAGGAGTTGAAGAGAATGGACCCTCGCGCCGTCGTCGTCGCTCGCTCGGCTCGGCTTTGGCTTTGGATTTGGATTTGGATTTGGATTTGTCAAATGATCGATCGATAAGATTATTTTTGGACAAAATTTATTTAATTATTTAATAATTAATTAAATGCCAAATCACTGCTGAAAATACGCCAGAACCCTGCTGAAGGTTTAGAGGGCCTCTCTGGCCGCGGTTCTGCCGCGACCGTGGTAGAACCGCGGTAGGCAGGTTCAGAAAGCCTCTCTGACCGCGGCAGGCAGCGTATTCTTCTGAAAAGGCACCTTTTCCAGACACCTCTTCTGATAATTGCCTATAAATTCTGAGGCAAGGCTCCATTTTCTACACACGAAAAAAACTCCAGAACTTCTTTCTTTCTGAATATACTGCATCCTAATTCGCAGTCTCTCTCTCTCAAATTCGTAAGTGTGATTTTGCTCTGTTCTTTGAGTTCGTTGGTATCCTGCAGTTTGTATTGCCACTGTTGCAGGAAGGTTTATTCCGTTTTATCCTGGGAGGATTCAATCCATTACCTTGGCAACGTGTGAGGGGGTTAAAATTCTTTAAGGACACACAAGAAAATTGTGGACTTGGAATATTTCTTAAACTCTTCTGTTTTTCCAGTTTCTTTTATTTTTCTAACAATTTTTTCTGATTTTGTGTTTTAACACAGTAGAGCTCACAGTAGCTAGCACATACTTACGAGATCCTATTGTGATATAGCAGAGTAGTTGTTCCGTGATTACGCAAATTGCTTACTATATATATATATATTTAACTTACATGGATCTGAAGACAAAAAGGAGTCCAAATTCAGTATTAAATACCTGATACGTTAGAAAATTGGTATTTAATAGGAATGATTGTGTAACGGCTTATTTAATGTCATTTATTGTCCATAATTGTCTCATTAAAGCTTAGGTTTCATTCCTTTACCTAGAATCAACTATAAAAGGAAGAAGTCTCATCATTTGAAGGGACACGAAAAGATCATTGACATCATACTGAAATACAAACTTGTTTACTGCTTTATTCTTATTCTCAAAAAGCCTATTATTCTTTTTTGGTCTCTTGATTATCAGTAACCCGATTTTTCATCTCAAATTCTAGCTTTGTCCAAAATATTATTTTTTGGTTAAACAAATTGGTTCCGTTGCCGGGAATCTGATAATCTATTCTTTTTAAGTTACATTCTATCTGTTGTTATCATCATGTCACACAACAATAATAACAGTGAAAACACCTTGGGAAACCATGAAAATCAAATTCATCAAGATCAAGGAGATTTGCAGAACATTAACGTGGTTCCTTCCCTTCAAAATTCACCACGTCAATCTCGTGAAGGCACTCCTAAATCACATGCTGATGAGCAAGAGCAATCAGAACATTTTGAGGGACCAGAGGAAGCTCTGCAAAGAATAATTGATGCACGGGTTAGCCAAGCTCTTCAAGCGCTAGTTAGCCGGTTACCTGCTGCGCCGTCCACACCTTCGCCTAATAACAATACACTGGAGAATCCTCGTTCTGGCCTTGTTAATTCAAACGAAGGAACCCCCATTGAACCACGAGAAATGAATCCAGGTAATACAAATAATTCTTATTTACAAAATTTGGTACTAACTTTGCAGACACAGCTCAAAGAACAAAACGAGCGCATCGAACAAATCCCTGGAGTTCCCCCAATAATCAAAGGAATAGATGCGGATAAATATTCACAACAACCTTGGAAACCGAGTGCTGCTCCCCTTTCAATCCCTAAAAAGTTCAAAATGCCTGACATTTCAAAATATGACGGCACAACCGATCCACGTGACCATGTGACGGCATTTACTACAGGGGTCAAAGGAAATGATTTAACCAAGCAGGAGATTGAGTCCGTGTTGGTCAAGAAATTTGGTGAAACACTCACCAAGGGTGCACTAACCTGGTATTCTCTTTTGCCTGAAAACTCTATAAATTCTTTTGCTGAGCTTGCAGATTCTTTCATTAAGGCGCACTCAGGAGCACAAAAGGTTGAAAAAAGAATGGAGGACATCTTTAAAATCAAACAAGGGGATACAGAGTTGCTCAGAGATTTTGTTGATAGGTTCCAACGCGA
>NW_017677467.1:7112-19736 GCF_001879085.1 Nicotiana attenuata
TGCAAGTTTAGAACTGGCACGGGAACTTGGCATAACCCAGATTATAATCAAGAGCGATTCTCAACTTGTGGTTAATCAAATACTGGGGACTTTTATAGCCAGGGAAACTCGAATGCAAGAATATCTGGAAAAGGTACGGGAATTAATAACACAATTCCAAACTTGGAAGGTAATGCAGATCCCAAGAGATGAAAATGCAGAAGCGGATGCTTTACTAACCTCGCGTCTGCAGCGGACATAGCAAATGATGCAAATGCCTCAATTGTACATCTATTTCATTCTGTTCTCGAACCTGACAATAATGAGGTGCATTTTAATCATTTAACATGGGATTGGAGAAACGAAATTGTTGCTTTTTTGCAGCATGGAACCGTACCTATTGACAAAGCGAAGGCACACGCACTTCGCAAGAAAGCTGCTCGTTACTGTTTGCATCAAGGGAATCTTTATCGAAAGATGTTCGGTGGACCATTAGCAAGGTGTCTCGGACCTTCTCAAACAGAGTATGTGATGCGGGAAATACACGAAGGACATTGTGGAAATCACGTTGGTGGGAGATCGTTAGTACGAACATTGATTCGAGCAGGGTATTATTGGCCTAAGATGGAAGAAGAAGCTAACGATTTCGTATCTAAATGTGATAAATGTCAAAGATACGGCAATAATATGCATAAGCCAGCTGAGTTACTCCACCCTGTCATAGCCCCGTGGCCCTTTATGAAATGGGGGATGGATATCGTAGGTCCATTACCACTAGCAAAAGGTCAGGTAAAATTTCTACTTGTGCTTACAGATTACTTCACTAAATGGGTAGAAGCAGGAGCTTTTAAACAGGTGCAGGAGAAAGAAGTTAAAGACTTCATTTGGAGAAACATAATATGCCGTTTTGGAGTACCAAGGGAAATCGTCTGTGATAATGGACCACAATTCATAGGGGCCCAAATCACAGAATTTTTTGAAAGTTGGCAGATTAAAAGAATAACATCTACACCATATCATCCAGTGGGAAATGGACAAGCTGAGTCCACGAATAAGGTTATCATCAACAACTTGAAGAAAAGATTGCAGGATTCGAAAGGTAATTGGCCCGAGGTATTACCTGGAGTATTATGGGCTTATCGTACAACGACAAAAACAAGCACGGGAGAAACCCCATTTTCGATGGTTTATGGTGCTGAGGCTCTGATTCCAGTAGAAATAGGAGAACCAAGCACACGGTACGTTCAAGCAACGGAGGCCTCGAACAATGAAGAGTTACGGTTGAACCTTGATTTGCTCGAAGGGAGAAGAGAAGCGGCATTAATAAGGATGGCAGCTCAAAAGCAAGTAATTGAACGATACTATAACAGGAAAGCACGTCTCAGGTTCTTCAAAATTGGGGACTTTGTGCTCAAAAAGGTGTTCCAATCTACGAAGGCTGCTAACTCTGGAAAGCTAAGTCCAACGTGGGAGGGACCCTACAGAATCCGTGACATTGCAGGGAAGGGAGCATACGAGTTGGAGACAATGGATGGCAAGGTCTTACCTTCACATTGGAATGCTGTCCATCTAAAGAGATATTACTTCTAAGGGAATGGTCACAGTCAGGTATCCCCATGTTAAATTTTTTCTTTGAATTGTTAAAATTTTACTAACGATTTTAGATGCTAGGCAAAAACCCTAACTCGTGCCACATGATGAGTCACGACCTGCACGGCAAAATGGAATATTCTTAAATTCCGAGCCTAGGGTTACATTAATCTGATGGAAATATACACGGGTTAGGCAGTCTTCATCTATAATCGCACCTCCGAGTCCCGTATATTTTTCTGTTTCAGGAAAAGGACCAAACTGAGAGAAACAAACAAGTGCTTGAGGCTTCATTCTTCACCGCTCGAACACTTGGGGGACTACATGTTATATACCGCTGAGTGCAGAAAAGCAGATACGAATATCGAACAACAGTTGGTTAAAGTTTTGGCAAGATTTAGCTACAAAAAGACAAGTGTTGAGAGGAAGTTACGAAGTCTTCAGCACTCAGCATAAAACATTCATTATAATGTTGCAAACGAAGTCACTTCTCAAACCCTTCCTAAATATGTAAAGATAGGGTTGTGACTATATACTGAAACAGGTTATGAAGAAAAACCTTGTCTATTTTATATCATGTAAAAATCTGTTACGAGAAAAACAGTTGCGAGAAAGTTATAGATGTATTTTAACACATGTAATAGTCAAAAAAAAATTGTCAAAATTCATGAATGAAAACTTATCAAAGTTGTTTCATACAAAACATGTGTATTCCTATTACTTTCGTCGTATTATAACACCATTATGAAGTTGAGACGTCTTCTTCATTAAGTGTCTATAAAATAAAAGGGCCCTCTTTTATAAACCTCATGTTGATATTCCATGAGAAGAATCATAAAGCATTTCCAAAGGATAAAAATGCTAAGCTATTCTATAAGTCCTAAATAAGTAAATAGGCAAGAATAGAATATAAAGAAGTACTCATAAAACTTCTTAACATAGAAGATTGAGGAAAAACTTAGTCATCAAAATGTTTGTCTTACAAGTGCCCCATTATGGTAACTGGGGACTTCATCAAAAGATCCCTTCAAAATTGCCAAGGGATAACATTAACAATCATTAAAAGTTGTAACATCACTTTCTGAGGCAATAACAGGTGCGGTCACAACTTCTGAAGAAGCAGCAATAGGAGCGGTTTCAGCTGAGCTTGAAGTGATAACATCAACGAGGGAAGTAATAGTCACAGGAACTTCAATTCCCATAGACTGTGTCATAGAAGTTTCACCCTCGGAAGCTGGAATCACAACTTCAAGTACCTCAGTAACTGCTTCAGAGTTCAAAAACTCTTCCGTTCCAGGAGCTTCGAGTGCTGGAGAAGGGGTATCAATAGTTCCAAGTGCTGGAGAAGGAGTATCAGCAGGTTGTTGACCTTTCTCGATAGTGTCTATGACTTTGGCCAGTTCAGATTGCAAGTCAAAGTTTTCCTGTGTAGCCTCCATCAAAGCATCACGCCGAGAATTTAGAAAAGCCCAACTCACGTCTATGTTGAAATTTTCTTCAAGAGCATTATATTCCTTCTCCAGAGCCTTATATTCCTTTTCCCACATAGCAAGGTCATTTTTCATTATTTGGTGCTCGGCTAGGTGAGAATCCAGGGAAGCTTCAAGAGAGGCATGGGAACTTTCCAATGCACGAATTTTGTCAGAAGAAATCCTTAAGTCATTTTGAGCATGAGTTAAGTTTTGAGCTAACTCCCTTGCGTATTCTTCTTTCTTCTCCATGAGTGCCTTAAGCTCTTTAATCTCATCATTGGCTTTAGATAGAGAGCATTCCAGAAGCTCTTTGTCCCTTTTAAGCTGACCCCAAGAAGCATTGACAATTCCCAGCTCAGAAGTTAAGCCACGATTTTGTTGCTCCAAGTGAGCCTTGCTCTCCTGCAACTCCTCTACAGTCCCTTGGGCACTCTCAAATTGTTCTTTCCAATTTGCTGCCTCAAATAAGGCATCCTCAGCTATTTTCCTAGCTTCAGATATAGCCTTTGTAGACTCTCGCTCCTTTTTCTCCAATGTAGAGACTCGCCCCATCAGCTCAGTCCCAATAAGATTAGCCTACGGTTATAAAGCATAGAAGTGAGAACTTAGAAAGAAAAAGAAGGAAAGCATTCAAGGTTAAGAAAATTACCTTTAAAGTTGAATGAACTATGTCATTCATCAAAGTGTAACAACTATGGCTTTGCATCTTATTCTTTTCGATTTCTCCAATAAGAGGTTCGAGCCAAGTATCAGCTCTCCCGGATTTTCTTAAGAGGCTTTGATTAGCAGGGATTTCGAGTGTGACACTCCTCATAGTCATGCCTCTATTGCTAGAACTTACTTCTACATGTGGGACAGATGAAGATGGAACAGCGGAAGGAGGAGTAGTAGAAAAGGTAAACACCACAGGAGTCGTGGGAGTTGAAGCAGGAACGGAAGAAGTAGACATAGGAATGGATGTAGGAACAGACAAAACTGGTGAAAGAACAGAAGCAGTCAATGCTGACAAGGAAACACATACAGTTGGCAAAGGAATGGAGGAAGTAGGTGCGAATGAAGAAAGAGGAACTTCATCAAAAACAGGTCCGAGTCGCCACTCTCAAAACCATTATTAAAGAGATGCTGAGTTGATTCATTCGTGTCTCTTGGCACGGTATCCTCGTCTGAAGGAATCAAAACAGGCTCGGTGGTCGAAGTTTGAGTAGGAATATCTTCAATTTCATCATCATTAATGACTCGTCTCCTAATTCGTGGCCTAGCTATTAACAAGGTACCTCCCTCATCCTCATTCTTAGAACCTTCTCCTAGAGCTTTCCTTTTTTGAAGCAAGGTTCGAGCCTTGTCCAAGTCAAGTGCAGCATTACCAGACATGCGAATGGCCGTAACAACATCAGCTGTCATTCCTTTGTTACCAAATCCTGATTAAAAGAAGGATACACAATCAACAATAAGGAAAAAAAACTTAATGTGCAAAAAGAAAAGTGTGTAAAAAAAACGATACCATGCGTTTTAACTCTCCAGCCATGTAAGGCAGAAATTGATTTCCAAGTTCTTTGCTCCTTAGGAGCAATCTTCAAAATTGAATCTACCCAACCACGAAAGTTGGGAACAGGTTCCACATCTCCCATGGTTGCTACAAAAAACCAAAAAGAGACGAAGTCAGAAAAAGAATCGAAATTCTCAAAAACAGATACGGTTTAAAAAAAAAAAACTTACGTGCAAAATTCCACTTCTCAGGGAAGGGAATATTTGTTTCACCAAGTAAATCCACCGTACGCACAGCAACGTAACGGGCATACCATCCACGATCATTGTCATCTTCTGTGCTTACCAAAACCTTCTTGCTTCTCGCAGTTAAGGTAAAAATTCCATGATTTATTAAATTAGGATGGTATAAATGGATAAGGTGAGAAAAGGTGAAATTAACAGTGGCTTTGGTAGATAGATATCTCAAACAAGCCACTGCTCTCCATACTAAAGGACCAACTTGGGCCAAACAAATATTAAAGAAACGGCAAAAATCGAGAATGATTGGGTCAATTGGGGGATTAAAACCCAAAGTAAAAGGGTAAGTATAAACAAAAGAGTACCCAATCCTAAAAGAAGAAATTCTTTGATTTATGGAAGGAATTGACATTCGAAGACTATTTTTCCAGTTACAATCTCCTCTGATGGTAGGGATTGTAAGTTCGGTCACTAATGTAGGATAAGTATCAGCTTTTTCTAAACCAGCAACTTGCTTTTGAAGAGATTGTCTATCACTTACAAAAGATAAATCACTTGGTACGATTTCATCAACTAAAGGTTCTCGAGAAGAATCAGGAATTTCTTTACCTTTAGAAGAAGGAGTTTTCAGAATAGAACTCCTAGAAGAAGAACCAGAAGAGTCGCTCGAGTAGATTCTAACCCTGTACGAAGCCTGCCTCCTCTGTCTCTTCTATGTCTAACAGGGGCATTGGGGAATTTGTCTAAAATTGGAACTCTTTTAGGGTTAGGGTTTGGAGACGCCATTGTTGAGCAAAGATGAATCAAAGGAGAGCAGAAGTGACGAAGAAAACGTTAGCTAAAGATTTATGGAGAAGAAGACAAAGGAAGAAAAGGTTAAGTATGTATATGATGGCAACCGTCAAATTTAGAAGAGTAATGATGGAAAGCCTATAATAAAGGCAACTATCACTTCGTGAATAGTGGGAGTAAAGAAGCCTTGAAAAAGGGTGCAAAATAGCAGAATCAATCAAAAAGTGACACATGGACAGAACATTAAATGGAAAAGACAACTGAGACGTCAATATTGTCATGCGCATTGATTATGGTAAAAATTCCTTTTTTATGAAGATCCACTTCCCAATTATTTAATTGATAAATAAATGGAAAGTGGGGGGACTATCTGTATTGGAAAAAAAAAGTTGAATTTATATTGAAGATGACGTGGCGTGATACGTGGACTGGTCAAATGGTCAAAGCGTAACAATTGAGAAAAAGGTACGGGAGATGACAGGTACGGGAAGAGGAAGTGAAACAGGCACGAGAAGCAGTTTAGACACGAGTCTCGTACCAATTCAAGTCATTTAAAGCCAATGGATCGAAAGGCATTGAAGACATGGATCTGAAGACAAAAAGGAGTCCAAATTCAGTATTAAATACCTGATACGTTAGAAAATTGGTATTTAATAGGAATGATTGTGTAACGGCTTATTTAATGCCATTTATTGTCCATAATTGTCTCATTAAAGCTTAGGTTTCATTCCTTTACCTAGAATCAACTATAAAAGGAAGAAGTCTCATCATTTGAAGGGACACGAAAAGATCATTGACATCATACTGAAATACAAACTTGTTTACTGCTTTATTCTTATTCTCAGAAAGCCTATTATTCTTTTTTGGTCTCTTGATTATCAGTAACCCGATTTTTCATCTCAAATTCTAGCTTTGTCCAAAATATTATTTTTTGGTTAAACAAAGGGGCAGAGTTGTTCCCACTGTACCTGCCAAAAATGTGTTCGTCATAAATTTTACATACAGAAAATAAATAACTGCAATAACAAAATAATTGTGAGAAATAATTATTTTATGAATTTGTATTTATGGGTAGAGCTCTGTTATTATCGCCTGATTCTAGTTCTCGATTTGTTCGCCTCGATCCGAGGGCTGATGAAGCGTCTTGCTCGAGCGAAGGATAGACTTTTGGTGATGTGCTGAATCGTCAGGAACTTTGAGCAATACTTTGGATTGTTCTTGAAGGAAAGACTTCTCGCGAACTCTCTTTCTTGTTATATACTTCTAGAGTAAGATATGAAGCACCTTTTGTTCTCTCGTTCCACCAGTCAAGATTCCTTCAAAAGGGAGTATACGGCCCCTTTATATAGATGTGAGCTAAGCTTTAGATAGAGTAGCCTCTAAGTTATTCTAGTGGATCCCTCGGCGTGAAGATCATGGATTTGGCTCATCTTGTAGAAGCCTAAATTTAATGTCTAGCTTAAATGTAATTGGACTTAAATCAAGTCATTTGATTGTGCTTTAATAAATTCATCTTTATTGATCGAAAATATTGACTTGGGTAAATGTGTCTTGCATTTATGATTTAGCTCAAATTTATATGGGTCTTGTCCAGTAAAATTTCAACGTCAATACCATATTCAAAAGAACACATACTCTGCTCACACCTCTACACTCTAACCTTACATGTAATAATTGAAAATTGATGTTTTCATATATCATTAAGATTTAGAGCCCGTTTGACTTAGCTGATTTAGAGTAGCTGATAAGAATTAGGTGCTGAAAAGCACTTTTAAGTGCTGAAGCTAATTTAAAAAATAAGCAGTTACGCGTTTGGATAAAAGTGATGAAATTAATAATAAGCAGCTGAAGAACTGGGTATTTGAAGAGTTTAGTTCTAAAAAGAAGTATTTTAGGGATAGAATAGTAAATATTTTGGTCAAACCTAAAGTGCTTATAAGCTGAAATTTGATAAGTTGGGGGAGACCAACTTATGGCTTTTGGCTTATTTTTGGCTTATAAGCACTTAATTTATAAGCACTTTTAATTTTACCAAACGCATGGATAAGTCAAAAAAAGCTTATAAGCCAGTTTGACCAGCTTATAAGCTTAGCCAAACACCCTCTTAATTAAAACTTGCTTCTAAAGAAAAAGTTACCGATCAGAATGAAGAATAAATATGGACTGCTGCAAAACCGGGCCGAACACAAATTTGAGCCATAATTCGAACAAAAGTATATAAAGACAAGAGTAGTGTACACGGTATGCCTACTAATAAAGCTAGTTAACTCCATGTACCTTTGAAATAATTATTTTACCTTGTATACCTATTTTATAAAAGTTTATTACAATTCAAACTTTTAATACAATTAAATAAATCCCACCTTTTAAGGAACTAAATTATCTCTCTTTCCAACTTAATAAATCCCTTAAAACTCTCCATCATCACACGTTTTAAGGATTAGGAATTATACATGTTCACCAAAAAGCCCACCCCAGTAATTTCTCTATGAAGTCCTCCATACTCTTTTTCTTCTCTTTCATCTAGGGCTGTGCATAATTTGGTAAATATCGAATTACCATACCGAAACCGAAAATTTTGGTATTTCGTATTGGATATTTTGGTATTCGGTATGGTATTTGGTTTAAGTTTTAAAAAATATTGGTATAAGGTATGGTATTTGGTATTTTAAAATGAAATACCGAAATACCAATATTGTACCTAAATATATATTATATTACACAATACACATATTATTAGTTATAACATAAATACAAAAATCTAAAATTTTACTTTTCTTATTGTCTAAGTTCATCAATTAACTCTAAATAAGTAACAAGACATTTCTAATGATCAAATTTATTCTTTTATGTACAGCATTCTCTCTCTAAGTTGATATTTGCTAGTTTTGGACAAAACTTTTGTCGACAAATAATTTTAGTTTTGTACTTTTAAGTACTTTAATTCAAAATATTATATTCTATGACACTATGCACTAGTTAGTATTCAAACCGAATAAACCGAAGTTACCAAACCGAAAAAAACCAAACCATACCGAATTTAATTAGGTACGGTATTGGTATTGCATTTTAAGAAACCGAATACCGAAAATACCGAACCGAAATGTCTAAATACCATACCGTACCGACCGACGAACACCCCTTTCACTATGATCAAAAGAAAAAAAAAATAAAGTGACTATGTTCTAATTTGGGATATAATATATAAACTAAAATAAAATATTAGAATATGCTATTCAAACTAATACACCTCAATATCCTAATGAAAAATACATTATATAAATCAAACAACGATGATATTCCAATTTTGAATATTCAGATCAAAGATAACACAATATTCTAATTTGGGATACAATATTCAAATTAAACATACCACAATATTCTAATTTGGAATACAATATTCAAACCAGATTTTTTCAAATTAAAAAATTATAGAATATTTGATTTGTATATTGTATTCCAAATTAAAATATTGTTTGAGTATTGTATTCCAAATAAGAATATTATAGTATGTTCTGTTTGAGTATTGTATTCCAAATTAAAATATTATGGTATATTTAGTTTGAATGTTGTATTCCAAATTAGAATATAATAGTATCTGAATAATGTATTACAAATTAAAATATCATGTTATATTTAGTTTGAATAATATATTCTAAATTAGAATACTGTGATATGCTTGGTTTAGATAGCATACTTGTCACTAGAATATATTGTGATAAATTCGATTTGAATTGTATTTCAAATTAGAATATTGTAGTATGTTCAAAATATATGGAAAGATTTGAAAGTATAGAATATACAATATAAAAAATGAAGTTCTGATGGAAAATAGGAATATGGTTTAATTAGGGGAGATGTGAATCTCAAAATTTATTGAGTACAAATTTCAATAATTAAGGCTACATTTAAGGGATGTTATCCCCTTATTAATAGTGGTTGTTACACACATAAAATTCTCTATCAAGATATACGATGTAATTTCTTTATAGGCATACAATGTAATGATGCTAGGCTATAATTACGCATTTTAGTCGATTATTACACTCTAATTTACTGCACTTTAATTGAGTTTGAGCTTTAATCGCTAGTGTTTTGCACTAATGGTGTGTTTTATGCCTTGTAAAATTGGAGTTCAATTAAGTATTTGGTTGGCTTGTCTGACAGCGATGTCCGGCGCCATCACGACCCTTAGTGGATTTTGGATCGTGAAAAATTAAGCCGGGATCGTGTTTGGGGGTCAACGGATGATAGTTAGAGCGAACGAAGACTCCAGTAGGCATATTGCGCCTTGTCTAGTAAAATAGTTATAACGTTTTGCTCAGAACTCCATTAGGGCTCCACAATATATGGTTGGAAAGCTAACTCAAAGGGCTACAACTTTCATGTTTTACGTTTTTCAAAATTCGAAACGCAACAGGGTGAAAAATGTGCGTCAATAGCGCGATCGCGCTCAGGTCGCGCTCGTCAGGCAGAACACAGGGCCACTAGCGCGACCACTAGCGCGATCGCGCTAGTCAAACCCGGGAAAAATGTCCTTTTTCACATTGGAGAAGGTATAATTGTTTGGGCCCAACCCTACTTGGTATATATACATGAAAAAACGGTATTTTGAGGGAGGAGGACGTTTTTGAGAGGAAAACACAAGCACAGAGCCGCCGTGGAGGCCGGGTTTCATCTTTTCTTCCACCAACTTAGTCTTTTTATGTTTCTTTATATGATTTGTTGTTTTGCTACCATGTCTATGTGGAGCTAAACTTCACGTTCTAGGGTTGTGGTTCTTTCATGACTATTGTTATTCGAATATTGATTTTGATTCCTTAATTTATCATATTAGTTTATTTATTCAATCCTGCACTTAATTATTTGGTTGCTTGATCACCAATCGAATACTATCTACAAATCTAGAGTTGAACTCGAAAGTGGGAATTCTAGATTGCATATAGGATTAAGTAGAGCAAGTTCTTGAACCTGGGCATCGGGGAACGGATTCGCAATTAGGATAGACATATACTTAATTGCCTTGCTTGGTTGAAATACAGGAATTATAAATGTGTTCTTGTTGATTCTAACTCCATAGACATATAGGCGTTAGGTTAGTTTGAATAGGCAAGTAAGAACTCGACAGATTCTTATGAGCAATATTAACCCTGTCAACCAATAAACTCGATAAATTAGTTAGTCAATTCAATTGAAGAATACAATAGGATTGTTAGATAGCCCATAACCCTAGATCGTTTTCATTACATTGATATCATAAAAATCCGCTATTTCTCTGTTCAAAGTTCATTATTTATATTCTTTATTTAATTAGTTTAGAATCAAATACTTCTAGGTTTAATTCTTGTTTAGATAATTAGGATAGTCTAATTTAGTTAATAGTTAATCACAAGTCCTCGTGGGATCGACATCTGACTTTTAGTCACTTTATTACTTGACGACCGCGTATACTTGCGTGTGCGTTTATCCGCAACAAGTTTTATAGAGGGGTATACGGCATTAAAACCCCTAAAGACAACCATATGGGCAAAGACTATGATCCCATTATGCTTTCGTAGAAGACCCTATATGCTGGGCGGAGCTAGCATTGCAGGTATGGATTCAGCTCAACCCAATATTTATCCTAAAAATTTATTCAATATGTATAAATTATTAATTTAGATCTCAATAATTTAAAAAGTACTAAATTCAGAACGCATAAACATCAATTCTAGTTTCGCTTCGACCCATATGCTGAAATCGGTATTTCTCAATATGTTGCTCTGACACTATATGGAATATAAGTTTATCCTTGAAATTTCGCAACTGGTAATATTATGAAAGGATCACTTGAAGGGCGTTTAAATTTTAATGCCAGATGAAGTGCCGCAGGCATCAAAACTTTAATGTGTACTTTAATGTTACACTTTAATGTGTACTTTAATGTTACCAGCGTCGTCTTAAACAGGACAACACAAATAACAAATATAACTGTTTGGCTCAAAAGTTAACAATATACTTTGTAAGTTAGAAAACAATCAAAAGTAAGGGAAGGGTAAATCGTAATCAAATATAGTAGACCTAGAGATGTAAAGATGATGTTATTGTTGTAGATCTAGTATTATACAGTGATAATATGAACTCAAGAGAATATGTTCGTTTGAGACAGAGATAGAGAGAGTCAGAAAATGAGAGAGTTGTATTCTTCCAGAGTCCCCTTTTACAATGTGAAGGTCTCCCTTATATAATAAGAGACCTTCCTCGAAATAATCAAAAAGTTACAAAAATAGGTAACGTTTTCCTAGTGAAGACACTGAGTCCTAAATGATGTCGCTTTTGTCCCCACGTCCGAGTCGTACCCATTACGTTAGTCGGCGTACACTCACTGGGCGTACCCATTGGCGTAGAGACGCTGACGGTCAAATTTGACCCTATACAGTTAGTCCCTCCGCTCGTTGGAGACGCATTCGGTGGGCGTCTTCGATGGGCGGAAATGCAAACCTCGGCTTAGGAGAATTTGACCTCGACCAGGGGAGGCAATTTGAATGAGGTGAAATGTATGACGTTGTTGAGCTACTGACGCGTGGCTTTCTTTTTGGAATGACGTCATCGCATGTATGCGTCATTATTATATTTGCCACCCGAGGCGGTTCAGAGGATGATGTGACATTTTTGGTTTCCCGCGCACGTTTTGAATCATGTCTCTTCGATTTCTGCGCAACTTATCCCTATAAATAGGAGAGAGGTTCGATTCGATTCAACTTTCAAACCTTCGGAAAGCATTTTCTGATTTACTCCTTTGTCTTTCTTTCCTATAACCGTTATTTCGTGAGGGACTCTCCCACTTCTGTCGAAACCACACTTCCTATCGTTAGTGCTTTGTTTCTTACGTAGGATAACATGACAAAACGTGGACAGAGTAGTAAAAAGGCCAAAGATAATGCCCCGTCTAGGGTTCCGCCATCTTCCGGTGGCGAAGGGGAAAAGGCAGAGAAGGCCCTTGTTCCTCTCAGTGTAGACAACGTCCTTCCGAAGGAGATGCATGTTCGCAGGGATTTTCCAACTAAAAGCCCAGCCCTTCCCTGGG
>NW_017677467.1:23717-27928 GCF_001879085.1 Nicotiana attenuata
AAAGGCGACACAAGTGAGGGACAAAATGGTGATGTTTGATGGGAAGTCTCCGAACAAAGTTTTGGGGTTCAGCGAAGAGGATAAAACCCAATACTTAGAAAAGCTGGCAATGAAAGAAGAGTTCGCCCGTGGTTGGCCCAGCACTTGGCAGCCCCGGGCACTGTCCCGGTTTGGTTGAAAGTAGGAGAGAAGATTCTGAGAAACACGTTCAGTTTTGAAGCAAAGGGTTAGTTGACCTTTGTGTGTAGTAGGCTTGACCCCTCCGCTCATGATCACACAGTTCCTATTCCTCGTGCAGTGTTAGTGGCTTCTATTATGGCTGGTTTTCCTCTGAATGTGGGCAACATCATGTCAAGAGTGATTTCTACGGTCGGGCAGGAGACCAACACAAACTACCCCTTCCCGAACACTCTTTCCCTGTACTTTAGAGAATTGAAGGTGAAGAAGAAGAGGTTTGATGTCCAGGTAGATCCAGTGGCCCCCAACTCATGGTACAGTCAATTGGGTCCCGACAACCCAAAGAGGTCCAAAAAGCCTCAGGCATCCACTTCCACCGCACCTGGCCAGTCTGAGGAGCCAGCGGTTATTGAGCAGTCCACTGAGCCTTCCACCATCCCTGCTACCAGTGAGACATTGCCTCAGGGCCCTTCTACTATTGCTGGTCCATCTACTGCAGCAGACCCGGATGTCCCTTCATCGAAGACTCACAGGTTCACTGCCCACCAGCTTGCTCAGTCTCTAGCCAGTTTGAACAACTGGATGTCAGCTGCGACATCCAAGTTGTCAAACTTGGCCACTGTAGTTCAGGCACAGTCAGCCCCTTCCACAGTTGAGATCCCTCCTTCTATTGAGGAGACACTGAAGAAGATCCTTGCCAACCAGGAAAAGATGATGGAGACACAGAATGCCTTGGCTAAGGCAGTTGGAGCACACAGCACAGCATTGGGTAAACTAGCTAGGGAGCACAGGAAATTGAGGAAGCAAAAGGCTTCCAAGGAGTCAGTGATGAAGTTGATGGAGGATGTGGATAAGCTTTTGGCGGATCAGATGCCACTTGACTTACTCTTCGGGGAGCCAACTGTAGATCCAGCAGCAGTTCAGCCACAGCAGGAAGAGACTCCCAGGCCGAGGAAGAAGAGGAAACTCCCTAGCACTGAGGGAGTTGTGATAGAGGTGGCCCAGGTTCATGAGGGTACATCCAATGTTCCACCGGTGGTTCAGCCTGTCCTTGATCCAGCTCATGTCCCAGCAGCACAGCAGCAGCAGGTCGGAGACCAGTCTGAGGTCCCGGCAACTACAGAGGATCCAGGGACGACAGGAGACCCCACGCATGTGGACTAGTCTTGAGGGGCCTTTCTATATCCTTTTACTCTGTTTTTGAGCTTATCTTGGTAGTTGGCATTGGGGACAATGCCAGCTTTTAGTCGTGGGGGTGCGCCCTACAATTTTGATTCTGATACACTGGATGACTGTATATATTTATTTCATTTCTAGTCTATGTTTTGGATTGTCTTTGATTTTTAAATAGTTGGCCTGTATATAACTTTTAACTTTGGCTACTTTTAGACTCTTATGTATATATTCATCCCGTTGTATATTCTACTCCCCATTGAACATATTCATTCGGTTTTTCTATTTTCGTTCAAATTTTTCGTTTTCAGCCTAGTAGTGAGGCTCGTAGCCTTTTGTTTTGGTTTTAGTGTTTTCAATAAGACCTTGGTTTTCTTAATGCCACGGTTCTTTCCAAGGGTAGTGTGTTGTGCGAACCAGGTGGCTCTTCCCAATGATAGATGGCGTGACAACCTTTTTAAGGGTTTGAGTCCTTTTTTGATTTTTCTTCTTTTGATTTCAATATTTTGTAGTTAAGGGGACCTCAGGCAAGCTTCACTTGGGCCTAAAGCATTTGCCTTTGATCCCATGGTCAAAGACATAATGTTGTGTTTAGGATGGTGAAAATTGTGGCCTTGAGACTCTAGTGTTGACCAAACAATCATCATATGGTATGTGGGGCCATTGTGCGCTTAAATTGGAACTAAGGTCGTTATGGGCTCTCAACTCGATGTCTTTAGCAAACCCTGAGTGTGTGTGGTGAGAATTTGAATTGTGAGTCTAAGCTCCAAGCCAATGGTCCAGAACTTGCCCTGAATGTTTGTTGAGGCGAAATCATAGGTGAAACTTGACTTGAGAAGTGAATATAGGTCCTCCTTGGTCCGAACTTCCAAATTTGAACAATTTCCATAACCTACCAATGAAATGATCCCTAGTTCAACCCTTTTGAGCCTTAAAACCTTCTTCTTTCATGAACCAAAGCTACAAGCCTATACCCGTTCTCAATGAGACCCTCTCTTGGCACCCAAATCTTCCCTTGAGCAATGGCAAATACCTAAGTTTGGGGGGTTGAGACAAGAAAGGCTTCAATGCGGTAAAGAGGCACAAAAGCGAAAGAAAAGGGAGGCAATGAAAAAGAGAAAAAGACAAAAAGAAATACAAAAGTGAATAAGAACCGAAAAAGGGGACTCAAAGAAAACAAAGTGAAAAAGGTTGTGTAAAAGTAGAAAAAGGAGAAAGGTTTGAATTGCAAAAGAAAGAGTGACAAGGTGTCTCTCTAACCCCTTGAAAGAAGTGAAATACTCAAATGAGTCAAAAAGTATGCCATAATGAATCAAAAGAAGTGCTAAAGGGAAGATTGAACCTAAATGAACAAAAACATGTCCTACCTTCACCCAAAAGCCTTCACAATGACTCCTCAAAAGCCCTATATGATCTTGAGTTGAGGGAAGCCTACATTAGTGGATACTTACATAAGGGGCAAGCATATGGTACCTAAAGCTGAACTTATGACCTTCTTTGTGAGAGAAATGAGTGAAAAATCCATCAACCTCGGGTTGTGTGTCATTAATCTAAAAAGTGAGGTTCGCTTAGGGAGAGTTGAGGATGTGTGAGTTTGGGTTCCACAAAGACCAAGGTATTTGAGAAAAGCGCCTTGATGAAATGAGTCAACCCTTGATGCTCTCGTGTCACATTCGATCCATAGTTCTTAAAAGACTAAAAATGTTTTAATGATGCATTCGTATTGAGGGCAATTGTTAGTCCCAATTGATACGTGATGAGGCTTCCTTAGGATAAGCTGGAATTACTTGGATGTTTCCTTTTTAGGGGTGGGTCTTCTTTTATTTGCTTGAGGACAAGCAAAGGTTTAAGTTTGGGGGAGTTGATAACTGTGATTTTAACACGTTTTATGCCCATACTTGCCTATTCTTTATGTATGAATTGTCATAAAATAGACCCAGAATGCTTACAAAGTGCGCTTGATTGCAGGTTTGAGCGACAAGATGACAAAAGTCAAAAATCGGCTCGAGACGGAGTGAAACCTGCTCAAGTGTCAAAAATCATTGAAGTAGGGACAAAAGGACCTAGCGCGGACCGCACTGATTTGCTGCGCGGCCGCGCTAGGAGATTCAGAGAGCATCCATTTCAAGGGTTTCCATGCGCGGTCAGCGCTCTTTTCTACGCGGTCAGCGCTGGAGTCCACGCGGTCGCGCTTCATTGTTGTGCGGTCCGCGCCCATTAGCCTGCGCGGCCGCGCTACCTCTTTGTGCGGTCCGCGTCCCCAGCTCCAGAAGTGAATGATCGAAGGCCAAGACCCCTACGCGGCCACGCTGCAGTCCGCGCCAGCCCCGCAGGGGTATTTTTGTCCAGTTTTTCTAGCCTAGTATAAATAGAATATTTTATTATTTCTAGGTGAAGTTTTAGATATCAGATAGCAGCAGCACTCGTGAGACTGAAGTTTTAGCCTATTTTGGGCATTTTCATCTTGTTTTATCGTGGATTCTTGTAGATTAACATTCTAGTTAATTAATATGTTGATTTTATCTACTACTTCTTCAATTTCTGTTGCTATTATGGCTAGCTAAACCCATTAGCTAGGGTTGTGGCTCAACCCTAGTGTGGGTAATTAATGGGTGTGATTGTTTAATGCTTGAATGATGTTGGGTGTTTGATATTTGGGTTAATTTTATGTTTTAACTAGGATTTGGTGGTTGCAAACACTAAGTCTAGCTTAGTGGGTCTTGACTCTTCTTGAGAAAGAGTGTCTATGCCTCCAAAATTAACCCAACAAGGAATTGGGATGGATCCATGAGAATGGTAGTCCCAATTAACGGGTAAAACCTCGAGAGAGTAATTACCCAACTTGAACCCTAAGTTGCTTG
>NW_017677467.1:29483-30138 GCF_001879085.1 Nicotiana attenuata
ACTCATGATCACACAGTTCCTATTCCTCGTGCAGTGTTAGTGGCTTCTATTATGGCTGGTTTTCCTCTGAATGTGGGCAACATCATGTCAAGGGTGATTTCTACGGTCGGGCAGGAGACCAACACAAACTACCCCTTCCCGAACACTCTTTCCCTGTACTTTAGAGAATTGAAGGTGAAGAAGAAGAGGTTTGATGTCCAGGTAGATCCAGTGGCCCCCAACTCATGGTACAGTCAATTGGGTCCCGACAACCCAAAGAGGTCCAAAAAGCCTCAGGCATCCACTTCCACCGCACCTGGCCAGTCTGAGGAGCCAGCGGTTATTGAGCAGTCCACTGAGCCTTCCACCATCCCTGCTACCAGTGAGACATTGCCTCAGGGCCCTTCTACTATTGCTAGTCCATCTACTGCAGCAGACCCGGATGTGCCTTCATCGAAGACTCACCGGTTCACTGCCCACCAGTTTACTCAGTCTCTAGCCAGTTTGAACAACTGGATGTCAGCTGCGACATCCAAGTTGTCAAACTTGGCCACTGTAGTTCAGGCACAGTCAGCCCCTTCCACAGTTGAGATCCCTCCTTCTATTGAGGAGACACTGAAGAAGATCCTTGCCAACCAGGAAAACGATGATGGAGACACAGAATGCCTTGGCTAAG
>NW_017677468.1:0-30110 GCF_001879085.1 Nicotiana attenuata
AAATATTTGAAAATCCCAAAATGTTTTTATTATTTCATCTTATGTGTTTTTTACACTTATCCCCCCAGAACTATACAAAGATCTGATTCATGCGACGTCATGATACGTAGGCAATCCCCATAGGATTTGATCATAACCAAAAAGGAAAAAAGAGAGAAAAAATAAAGGAAGAAAAAAGAAAAAAAGGAAAAAAGGGAAAAAAAAGAGCGAGAAAACAAGAAATTGTGGGAAGGAAACAATAGCAAAACAAGAGAGACAATGAGGGAATAAAAGAACAACGAGAAATCAAGCAAAGAAAGGCAGGAGTGAAAAAAAGTGTGGCAAAATGGAAATTAGGGAAAGCCGGGATGATGCAAGCACCCGATCAAATGCATAATAGAAATGGTTAATTGCTTAGGTGCATTGCATCCCTAACGTGCGGTTGCCTATCTGTTAAGCCCTAATCGCTAACAAGTTTGTTGTATTCATCAAGTCCAGGTAGGTGGTTAGTTTGTTTAGCATTCTGGCAACTCATCCACACAACACCAGGTCCAAAAACAAGTTGATCATGACTGGCCAAGAATTGGATGCAAGTGTTATTGATCCGTCAAGAGAGGGGGAGGAGTCTGATGTTAATCTGAAAGAGGAATTGTATAAGCTGAAACAACAGATGGCAGAGATGTACCAGGCATGGGTAAAAGGGCATCCACCACCATCCTACCCCGCTAACCCTGCTTTCGTCCCGCCTTTAGCTCAATCCCAGGAACCTCCCACTGCTGATTCATCTCCAGGCTTTCCCATTTACCACCACTACCAAGGCACCACTTCCCAGACACCACAAGCTCCACCACCCAAACCAGTTCATACCCTCCTCCACCGGGCACCCCTGTTTTTGTGGCACCTCCACCCGCTACACTCCACCGATCCTCCAGTGAGCCTCTATTCCAGACCCAAGATAACCAGTACTATCCCCCAGAGCCTACTTTCAAGGCCCCAGAACCTTACTCCTACACTTCTCGTTTCGACCTCCCTGTTGAGACTGAGAAACCACCTAAAAATCCGGAACAGGAGGAAATGTTCAGGAAGGTTAAAAGCCTGGAACAATCATTCAGAAACATGCAGGGATGGGAGGCCAGGTGAGCGTGGCCTACAAAGATTTGTGTCTATTTCCTGATGTTCAGTTGTCGTTGGGATTTAAGATGCCAAAGTTTGATTTGTATGATGGGCACAAAGATCCGGTGGCGCATTTGAGAGGATTCTGTAGTAAAATGAGAGGAGCTGGCGGGAAAGAAGAGCTGTTGATGGCATACTTTAGCTTGAGTCTGAGCGGCGCGGCGTTAGAGTGGTACACTCGTCAGGATCACGGTAGATGGTATATATGGGATGATTTGGCCCAAGCATTCGCTTGTCACTTCCAATATAACCTCGAGATTATTCCGGATCGTTTGTCTCTGACTAAGATTGAGAAGAAGCCTAGTGAAAGTTTCAGGGAGTACGGTTTTCGTTGGAGAGAACAAGCGGCAAGAGTTGACCCTCCGATGAAGAAGAGCGAGATGGTGGATTATTTTTTGCAGGCTCTGGAGCCTACTTACTACGGCCATCTGGTATCGGCCATAGGCAAGTCCTTCAAGGAGGTAGTGAAGACGGGCGGCATGGTGGAAGAATGGCTTAAATCAAACCAGATCATGAGTTACTCGGCTATTAAGGCAACGACCCAAGCCATTAAGAACGGTACTGGTGGAGTGATTGGAAAGAAGAAGGAAGAAGATGTGGCGACAGTTGATTCAGGATCATGGTTTGGACCTAGGGGCCCGTCCCACCATTATACTCAGCCTCGACCCCATCACCAAACCTACACTCAAACCCCGTATAATCCACCCCAGCATTACTTCCCATCACCGGACCCTTATTTTCTGTCCACCACGCCCAAAGATTTACTCAACCTCCTGCCCGCGCATAATGGCGTGCGCCAGCCCCACAAAATACCTACCCAGCTCCACAAAATGCTTACCCACCCCCACGAGCCTACCGAAACCCTGTTGGCCCATGTTTTCGGCCCAATCAAGCATTTAAGAACGAGAGGTTGCAGCGGAAGAAAACCTTCACCCCGTTAGGGGAGTCTTATACTAGTTTGTTCCATAGATTGAGGCAGTTGGATATGCTGAGGCCAATTGAGTCGAAATTGCCAAACCCTCCTCCAAAGAATCTTGATTACTCTGTAAGCTGTGAATATTGTTCTGGTACTCCGGGGCATGATACGGAGAAGTGCTGGCACTTGAAAAATGCCATCCAGGAGCTCATTGACACAAACCGGATTGAGGTCCAAACTCCAGAGGCACCCAACATCAACCAGAACCCATTACCAACCCATCAGGAGACAAACATGATCGAGATAGTACATAAGGGAGGGGAGCCCAAGAAGCCTTCACAGACCGTCATGATGATTCGGTCCAATGAGGTCAAGCCAGTTAAAAAACCAACAGTTGAAGGATCAGTGAACAAGTTGAGCGGGACAAACGGTGAACCATCTGCGGTAGTCAAGAAAGGATCCCCAAGTGATGTTGCAGCAAAACAAGAAAAGTCAAAAGTGGTTGTGCTAGGAGTGGCAAACAAGCCTATCTAATTTAGAGGGTGCCCGTACAGATCCTGTCATCATCAAGCCTGTAACCAGTTGCTAGTAATCAGCATCAAGGCTATCCCGTGGAACTATGAATGGGTAATAGTGACCTACAAGGGGAAGGAAGTGAAAGAAGAAGTCAATGAGGCCCATGGATTAACTCGTTCGAGGAGATGCTTTGCCCCGGAAGAGTTAAGAAAAGTTAAGGCATCCAGAGATAATCCAGTTCTAGTAAAGAAAGCAGTCACTGAGGAAGAAGCGGAGGAATTTATGAGAAAGATGAAGGCACAAGATTACTCCATCGTGGAGCAGCTGAGAAAGACGCCTGCTCAGATTTCATTATTGTCATTGCTAATCCACTCAGACGAGCATCGTCGGGCCTAGATGAAAATTCTGAACGAGGCTCATGTTCCCGACAAAATTTCAGTAAACCATCTGGAAAAGATCGCCAACAAGATATTTGAGGTGAACATGGTCACTTTCTCTGATGATGAGTTGCCTGTGGAAGGTACTGAGCACAACAGCTCTCTATCTTACGGTAAAATGTGAAGATTCTGTGGTTACCAGGGTATTGGTTGACAATGGTTCCAGTGCAAACATTTGCCCCCTCTCTACTCTGAACAAGTTGAAAGTGGATGATGAGAGGATTCACAAGAACAACATCTGCGTTCGGAGATTTGACGGTGGAGGGAAAGATTCAGTTGGTGATATAGTGCTTGAGTTGACAATAGGACCGGTGGAATTCACCATGGAGTTCCAGGTGCTGGACGTAGCCGTCTCCTACAATTTGCTGTTAGGTCGACCTTGGATTCATGCCGCCAAAGCAGTCCCGTCCACTCTGCACCAGATGGTCAAGTTCGAATGGGATAGACAGGAGATCGTCGTGCATGGCGGGGATAATTTGTGTGCTCACAGTGATACCGTTGTCCCGTTCATTGAGGTTGAAGATGACGAAGGGCCCTGGGTCTATCAGGTTTTTGAAACAGTGCCGGTCGAGAAAATTCCAGAAGGGGAATGTGTTCCAACTCCAAAGGTAACCTCCGCATCAGTCATGGTGGCCTTTGAAATGCTGAAAAATGGCTTTGTGCCTGGTAAAGGTCTGGGTGCATCTCTACAGGGTATCATACAGCCAGTGTCCCTCCCTGAAAACTTGGGTACGTTCGGTCTGGGATTCAAACCCATAGCAGCAGATGTGAAAAGGGCTAGAAAGTTGAAACAGAGGGCGTGGGCACTTCCAAAGCCTATCTCGCATCTCTCCAGGTCTTTTGTCAAGCCCGGTGCCCGGAAACGCCTAGTGACAACAGTTCCAAGTTTTGTGGTTGACATTGATGAAGAGTTAATTGAAAGGTTCCAGAGGTTGTTCGATGATGTGAACATGGTGGAAGTTGGAGAAGGTTCTAGCAAAGCATATGTGCAGTTTGTCGGGCCGAATGCAAAGCTTAACAATTGGAAGGATACTCCTCTCCCTACCCGGAAGGAGTTTTGGTAGTTTGCTTTGATTTTCTTTCAGTTTATCTAGATTATTCCAGGGTTGTAATTCAGATTCTATTTTCCGTTCGTCTGGATGTAAAAACCTTGTTATCCTTTATTTTCAATGAAATGCAATTTCCCTTTTCCATCATTCCTGATAGTTTATTTTTGTTTTTTCTTTTCTTCTCTGTACAGTTCTTTTTATGCTGGTTTCAATGACATGACATGCATGAGGAATCTTCAGCCCAGTCTTAAAAGTCAATCTAATTCTGAAATAATAATTCAAGAAATAGAGTGTGATGATGAATCAGAATATGATGAGGATGAGGCCTTTGAAGAGATTAGTAAGGAATTAAATCATTTTGAAGAAAAACCCAAGCCTAACCTGAATGATACGGAAGCAATCAATTTAGGGGACCCAGATAATGTTAGAGAAACAAAGATAAGTGTCCATCTTGAGCCACAGATCAGAGAAGAAATAATCAAAGCACTGTTTGAATATAAAGATATTTTTGCATGGTCATATGACGACATGCCGGGTCTAAGGACTGACTTGGTGGTTCACAAATTTCCCACTGACCCGGCATTCCCTCCCGTCAAGCAGAAGTTGAGAAAGTTCAAAACTGACATGAGTGTAAAGATCAAAAAAGAAGTCACAAAGCAGCTTGACGCAAAGGTCATTCGAGTCACACGGTATCCCACGTGGTTAGCCAATGTTGTGACCTGTGACCGAAGAAAGATGGTAAAAACTGAAGTGTGTGTTCGATTACCGTGACCTCAACAAAGCAAGTCCAAAGGACAAGTTTCCCACTGCCAAATACTCAAATTTTGATTGATAATGTGCCAAGCATGAGATTTGGTCTTTTGTGGATTGCTATACGGGGTATCATCAGATTTAAATGGATGAGGAGGATGCGGAAATGACATCATTCATCACACCATGGGGAACTTATTGCTACCGAGTGATGCCATTCGGTCTGAAAAATGCTGGGGCAACTTACATAAGGGCGATGACGAACATATTCCATGACATGATACACAGGGAAATTGAGGTCTACGTGGACGATGTGATCATAAAATCCAAGAAGCAGTCTGACCACGTCAAATATTTGAGGAAATTTTTTCCAGAGGCTCCGCAGGTACAATCTTAAGCTCAACCCTATGAAATGCGCATTTGGTGTTCCATCTGGGAAACTATTGGGATTTATAGTCAGTCGTCGAGGCATTGAGTTGGACTCATCAAAGATCAAAGCCATTCAAGAATTGCCACCTCCAAGGAACAAGACTGAGGTGATGAGTTTGCTCGGGCAATTAAATTACATCAGTAGGTTTATTGCTCAACTCACAACAACTTGTGAGCCAATCTTTAAGCTATTGAAGAAGGATGCTGCGGTCAAATATACTGATGAATGCCAGGAAGCATTTGATAGGATCAAAGAATATTTGTCAAACCCACCTGTGTTGGTCCCGCCGGAACCCGGGAGGCCCTTAATTCTGTATTTGACAGTCCTGGACAATTCGTTTGGCTGTGTATTGGGTCAACATAATGTCACTGGCAGGAAGGAACAAGCCATCTATTATCTCAGCAAGAAGTTCACTTCCTATGAGGTTAAGTACACTCACCTTGAAAGGACATGTTGCGCCCTAACTTTGGTAGCACAGAAGTTGAAGTATTATTTGTCGCCCTACACTACTTACCTCATCTCTCGCTTGGATCCCTTAAAGTACATATTCCAGAAGCCCATGCCCACAAGAAGGCTCGCAAAATGGCAAATCTTGCTCATAGAGTTTGACATTATCTATGTGACTCGGACCGCGATGAAAGCCCAAGCATTGGCTGATCATTTGGCCGAGAACCCGGTCGATGAAGAATATGAACCGTTGAGAACTTATTTTCTCGATGAAGAGGTGATGCATATTGAGGAGATGGAGCAGACTGAAAAACCAGGTTGGAAATTTTTCTTTGATGGGGCTGCTAACATGAAAGGAGTCGGAATAAGGGTTGTGCTTATTTCTAAAACAGGGCATCACTACCCTGTTACGGCTCAACTTCGTTTCTATTGTACCAACAACATGGCTGAGTACGAGGCATGCATCTTGGGTTTGAGGTTAGCTGTAGACATGGGTATCCAGGAAGTCTTGGTCTTGGGAGACTCGGACCTCCTGGTGCACCAAATTCAAGGAGAATGAGAAACACGGGATTTAAAGCTCATACCGTACCGATAATGTTTGCACGATCTTTGTTAACGGTTTCGATCAGTAGAGTTCAGGCATATTCCAAGGATCCATAATGAGGTTGCCGATGCTTTGGCTACCTTGGCGTCAATGTTGCACCATCCGGACAAAGCTTATGTCGACCCACTGTATATTCAAGTCTGCGATCAACATGCTTACTGTAACATGGTGGAAGACGAACTTGATAGTGAGCCGTGGTTCCATGACATCAGGGAGTACATCAGAATGGGGGTATATCTGGTGCAAGCCACGGGGGATTAAAAGAGAACAATTCGACGTTTGGAAAGTGGATTTTTCTTCAGTGGAGGGGGTTTCTATAAAAGAACTCCAGATCTTGGATTGTTAAGATGCATAGATGCTAGAGAGGCCACGGCTATCAAGACCGAATTCCGGAGTCTGCGGATCGCATATGAGTGGATATGTTCTGGCGAAGAAAATTCTCCTGGCAGGTTATTATTGGCTAACCATGGAGCGAGATTGTATCAGTTTTATGTGCAAGTGTCATCAATGCCAAGTACATGGAGATTTGATTCATTCTCCGCCATCCGAATTGCACACAATGTCTGCACCATGGCCCTTCGTTGCTTGGGGCATGGATGTCATTGGACCAATTGAACCAGCAGCATCCAATGGGCATAGGTTCATTCTGGTGGCCATTGATTATTTCACCAAGTGGATTGAAGCTAAAACTTTCAAGTCTGTGACCAGGAAAGCAGTGGTCGATTTTGTTCACTCAAATATCATTTGTCGGCTCGGGATCCCAAAGATGATCATCACAGATAATGGTGCTAATCTCAACAGTCATTTGATGAAAGAAGTATGTCAACAGTTTAAGATTATGCATCACAATTCCACCCCATATCGCCCCAAGGCGAATGGAGCAGTCGAGGCAGCCAACAAGAACATAAAGAAGATACTTCGGAAAATGGTGGAAGGTTCCAGGCAATGGCATGAAAAGTTGCCCTTTGCCTTGTTGGGTCGCACTACTGTTCTCACTTCCGTAGGTGCAACTCCTTATTTGTTGGTATATGGCATTGAAGCAGTGATACCCGTGGAAGTTGAAATGTCATCCCTTCGGATTGTTGCTGAGGCCGAAATTGAAGATGATGAGTGGGTCAAAACCTATTTGGAGCAGTTGAGTTTGATTGATGAGAAAAGATTGGCAGCAGTGTGTTATGGTCAGTTGTATCAAAAGAGAATGGCAGGAGCGTACAACAAGAAGGTGCATCCCCGGAAGTTCGAAGTGGGTCAGCAAGTATTGAAATGCATCCTTCCACACCAGGCCGAAGCAAAAGGCAAGTTCGCCCCAAATTGGCAGGGGCCATTCATTATAACATGAGTGTTGCCCAATGGTGCTTTGTATTTGACAGATATAGAAGGCAAATGTGTAGACATGGCTATCAACTCTGATGCAGTCAAGAGATATTATGTATGATTTCTTTTGGTTAAAATTGTGTTTGTTTGTACTTGGCATGTTTTGAAGATTGGAATGACGAAGGCATTTTGTTCTGCTATCTAAACACTTTATCCTTTGTTACCCCTTTGAGCTTTATTTATTTTCTTTCATACCAATCTTTTGGAATCAGTAGCGAAATTCAGTAAAGAGGAAAAGAAGAAAAGAGAAGAGAAAAGAAAAAGGGAAGAACGGAAAATAATGAAAAAAAAGAAAAAGAAAAAAAGAAGAAGAGGAAAGAAAAAAAAAGAAAAAAAAAGGGAAAAGAAAAGAAAAAGAGAAGTAACAACAACAAAGAAATTCCTATGTCATGAACTACGTTCGACCTGATTCCTTTTAAGGATACATAGGCAGCCTCACGGTTCGGTCCCATCAAAATAAAAATTCAAAGGTCCCCAAGCAAAGCAACTAGGGCAGAACTTGTGGTTGTTGTAAGAAATTTGATTCCAAAAGTTGTAATTTTGAACCCATTTGAATTGTTTTGAGCCTTTTTGATATCCTTTCTTTCTAACCCTATCCAAAAGCCCACCTTACGGTCCAAAGAAAGACCTTCCGATCAGTCTTTGAGAGATGCCGGGTCAAACAAGTAGAGGTGATTCATATCAGGGGCAACACTTCGGTCTAAGCAGGAAAAATGAAAAAAATGAGAGAGTCTTATTGGTGGAAACCCTCACGGGCACTATAAGGCGACGAAAGCTAAGAGAAATCAAAATGAGAGAGTCTTATTGGTGAAAACCCTTACGGGCACCGTAAGGCGACAGTGAGTTGACAGATGAACAAATGAGAGAGGTTTGTTGGTGAAAATCCTTCAGGGCACCGCAGGCCGAACAAGGTCAGTGATTGGGCAAAGAAATTGGGTTATGGAGGTCCTGGGGCAAAGTACGGAAACTGAAAATTGATTGGTTGAATAGACTGGGCTGATTAGTCCGAAATGCATGTCATGATCATTGGTACCAGCTGCTCCACTCAGATAAGTCTCTTTTCCTTTTCTCCCTCAAACAGTCATCCAGTTTTGGATTTTCTTTTTTATTCCTAACTCTCAAAGTCATTGCATTTCATTTCTTTTGGTTTTATTTCTCTAAGGATTTTCCAATGTCAACCTTGTTTAAACAAGTAAGAAGGAATTTCAAAGCTTACTACCAACTTCAAAATTGCACAAAGCAAAATGCGGCTAGAACATACCAGATATAGTATGATGTAAAATGGGACATAAAGCGTCAGTGAAAGTTCAATCAGTGGAATGGTTTAGTAATTTCGTGGGAGATGCAGAAGTTTAGATAGATGGGTTAGAAATGTAAAACAACAGTTTGGGTATAGAGCACTCGAGTCATCCAGGGTCCTGCGGTTGAGGATCAGTCAGAAAGTCAAACGACTCTTGGCCAGTTCAAGGCAGCCAGTCAAAGCAAAGCACGACAAGGGAAGAGCCATCTTCTGCAAGAATGCCACAAACTAACCACCACATTTTTAAACTGACAAGATTTTTCTTTGATTTGAAACAGGGGCAGAAATTTTCGTTTGTTTCGGAGAAACCCACTGTAAGGGAAAGCAAGCACCAGACAGGTTTGACCGTAAATCCTCAAGAACCTCCTGGATAACGGGACCTAGTTTAAAATTGAAAACATTCATGAGTAAGAAGATCTAGCATAAGCTTTACCTTGAGAAAATATAAGTCGGCTTCGAAGTTTTCATTCTTAGGATAGGATTTAATTTAAAATTTTCAGGACCCTCCTGAATAATGGGACTTAGCTTCAAGACTTCTATTAGATAACAAGATTTAGCATAAGTTCTGCTGTAGGGAAGTATAATTTAGCCTTAAAGTTGTCACTCTTAAGATAAGACTTGATTTTGATTTTCAGGACCCTCTTGGATAATGGGATGTAGTTCTAAGACTTTCTTAGATAACAAGATTTAGCGGAAGTCATACCTTTAGAAAACATAATGTAGCTTTAAAACTGTCATTCTACTAGGAGTTTTCAGGATCCTCCTGGATAATGGGATCTAGCTTTCAAATTCTTAGAGATATTTGGAAACATGATTCAATTAACACTCACAGATGTGCCCAGCTACCAAACTGGGGCAGAAAATTTTCTTTGTTTTGTCTATTTTGTTGAAATCAGGCACCCACCTGGAGAGCAAGGGAGAACAACACAAGTTTTAAGGATAGAAAGCAGTTCGGGGTCAAGCAATCAGGCACCCATTTGGGGAAACAAGGAAAGATAGTTCAAAGGAAAGGCAGTCGCAAGAGGAAGTAGTTCAAGTTCAGCAATCAGGAGCCCACCTGGAGAACAATGGGAAAACAAATCAAATTCCAAGGAAATCGGATCAGGTTCAAGCAATCAGGAGCCCACCTGGAGAACAAAGGGACAGCAATTCAAGTGTTGGTAACTAGGAGCCCACCTGAAGAACAAAGGGAAGCAGAAAGGTTCAAAGGAGTTTAGCAATCAGGAGCCCACCTGAAGAACAAAGGGAAGCAACAAGGTTCAAAGGAGTTTAGCAATCAGGAGCCCACCTGAAGAACAAAGGGAAGCAGCAAGGTTCAAAGGAGTTCAGCAATCAGGAGCCCACCAGAAGAACAAAGGGAAGCAGCAAGGTTCAAAGGAGTTCAGCAATCAGGAGCCCACCTAAAGAACGAAGGGAAAGCATCAAGGTTCAAAGGAGTTCAGCAATCATGATCCCACCTGAAGAACAAAGGGAAGTAGTTCGAGTTTCGAGGAAAAGCAGTGCAAGTGTTGGTAATCAGGAGCCCACCTGGAGAACGAAGGGAAGCATTAATGTTCAAAGGAAGACAGTAATCAGGAGCCCACCTGGAGAACAAAGGGAAGCAGCAATATCCAAAGAAAGTTCGGCAATCAGGAGCCCACCTAGAGAACAAAGGGAGAACAATGCAAGTTTCGGAGGAAAGGAAGATAACTCAAGTGTTGGAAATCAGGAGCCCACCTGGAGAACAAAGGGAAGGCAACAATGGTCAAAGGAAGACTGTTCAAGTTTAGCAATCAGGCGCCCACCTGGATAAAAGGGAAAGCATCTCATATTACAATTCAAGTCAGCAACAAAGGAATTTCACCTGGAGAGTACGAGTCAACAAAGCAACAGGAACTGCAAGATCAAGTTTGGAGATACAGATAGGATTCTTGTAATGCATAGATCATAGTTTAGTCTAGCTTCTTTTATTTTGTTTTGGTGTAATAAAGAGTTCAGTAAGCAGTAGCAGCAGCAGCAATAGTGAAATCACAGCTTCCTGGTAGTCCCAGCTACCAAAACTTCCCGAACTACACTGACCTGATTCCTTTATAGCCAAGGATATTTAGGCAACCTCGGAAGCAGGGTGCGGTCAAATCTTTCAAAAATGCTTCCCATGGAGTATTCAAACGGGCAAAAATCGCTCGTATCCGCTCACTTATCTTTGCACGAAAACTCTTCGTGTTTCCGAGCAAAGAGAGGCAGCTGTGAGCACGTGATTTTTGCCCTATATGAATTACTCCCATAAATTCAAGAAAAATAAATTTGTCCTATTATTTGCAATTTCGTAGATTTTTTTTTTGTAGCATTTTGTTAATTGTTTGCATTTGTCTGTGCATGTTTAATTTTATTTAATCCATGAAAATACAAAAATATCATGCATTGCATTTAGAATTTTATTTTTACATTTTTAGAATTATTCAGTAATTATTTGTTTTATAACACTTTGAAAAATCACAAAAATAGCGTGTTTCTACATTTTTGTCTTTTAGTTTCTAGCTTATTGGTTTTTCTCTTTTAATTTAGAACTAAGTATTGTCTATAGTTTTTATAACTAACTAATTAGTTTAATTTCACACATTTGGATAATTTAGGATTTTAATTTGTAGGATTTTAATAAAAAGAAAAGGAAAGTTAGAAAATAAAAGAAGGAATTGAAAAAATGTTTTGTCTTGTAAATCTGGGGCCATTTTTCAATTGAAATCCGCCCAATATCCCCAATCCAGGCCCAATTACCCCCATACCCGGTGCAAGTTATTAGTCATTAATGACCTTTGAAACGACGTAGTATGGGGGAGATACTACGTCGTTTTGAGTTCAGTTATGTCAAATTGTTCTTAGCCTTTCGTCTTCCATCATCCAACGGCCAGGGAGGCTTCATTAAACTCGTATAATACTGTCCAAAACAACCTAGGACCAAAAACTCCTCAATCTCTCTCGTTTCTGACCTAAACCCTAGAGAACTCGCCGCCCTGTAATCCCTAAGTCATCACCGGCGGCGGCGCCACCCATTCAACCCCAAACTCTGCCTCCACGACCCCTACACCCCATGGAATATGAATCCATCATCACATATCCTCAAATCCCCCACCAAATTGGGTCAGTTTCAGATCTAAAAGAAGAAGAAGAAAAAGAAAATCTCCACAAGTCTTCGAGCTAACGATTAGGGCTAAAATTGGTATGGATCATCTGTTCTCGATGAGAACATGCGATTGATGCCAATTTCGGGTCAAATCCAAGTCTTGAGGTTTGTCAAGCCCTGTCCGTGTGACCATTTAGGTATTTCTATCCTTTTCTCCTTCTTCTCCGTCCTTTGTTTTGTTCTCGTCCCCGTCCCCTTCTGTTTCTTCTCTTTTCTTTCTTGTTTACTGCTTTAAAGTCATTTTATTTGCATGATTAGGATCGAGTCATTTCAGTGTGTTATGTTTAGATTAATCTATCTGTAGTATTTGCTAGTTTTCTTTTTACTTCTTTTCTTTTTTTTTTAGTTCTGCTTCGTGTAAAGATTTGGTGTCTAAAAATTCAGAAATGGAGTCATTTTGGTTTTCTTAATCTGCCTGAGAATTCATTGGCCTAAAACTGAACTTGGGCTTGCTAAATGCAAGAAGCCCAAAGAGTTGTTGAAGCTCATTGTTACAGGGGGCCCAAAGGCATTTGGGCAATTTGGTTCAAATGCTTAGTGTGAAGGTAATTAGTAAGTCTTGTAAGGGTATTTGGGGAAATTTCAATAGGAGAATCTTCAGTAACCAACTCAGGAAATTTATAGGAAAGTGAGATTAGGACTGTTTTGAAAAAACTGATTTCTAAACCAAGGATTCAATAGCAAAAATGAAAATTCAAAAAGGAGTAAAGGGCAAAAACTGAACTCATTTTTGCTGCCCTAGAACTCCTCTATAAAATACCAATTCTTCACTCTCAAGGCAGAGACTTTTGGAGAATTAATAACACTGAAATGTTAGTAAGCGGCTGAGTCTCTTTCAAACTCAAAAACACTGAAATTTTGCTGAAAAATTGGCTTTGGTTTCTGGTTCTTTGCTTCCTTTTGGGTTCATTAGAATTTCCGAAAGTTCCAAATCAAGCATCTGGGCTTTTAGATTTGTGGAGCTGGTTTGAAAGTCTGGTTGATTTACTGATTTAGCACTGTTGCATTGATGTTGTTTTGCTGCTGCTGTTAACTCCTTGTTTTTATTTGCAATCCAGGTATTCTTCAAACTATGCATGACAAGTGAATGTGAACACGTGTTTCGAGTTGAAACCTGATTGAATGCAAAGTTGAATTTGAGTTTTATTCCTTCTGTTTCTTCCCTTTCTTTAGTATTCTGTAGTAAATCTAATACTAGGAATATTATTTTAGCTTTCTCATGTCATTAATATGTTGTACAATGAATCAATTCAAGAGTTTAGGTGTGATTTTGGATTCAAGTAAGTGATATGTGAACTTCATGGGTTCTGATACTTTTTGTATTGAGGAAATAGCCTAGTTGAGATTAAATTTCATAGTGTATTTGTGAGTTGGCTTGAAATTGAATTGCTGCTGTGTATTGATGAAAGTCTATCAGGCTTGTTTGGTATTTTTGGGTGCAAATGGCATGTTTTGTGTGGGTGTAGACTCGATCTCGAGTTTTGCTCCTCAGCTTTAGCTTTGCAAGGTTTAGGCTCTTTGGGCCTGGACTTAAGGCTGTTTACAAAGTGAAAGTTGCCTTACCAGGTGCTGTTCGGGCATTCTTCTCGAATCCAGTAGCTTACATGATTGCTACTGCTGGGCTTGGCTCTGTTAGGGGTTCGACATGAGGCCTCATGGCTTTTAGTAGTGCTTATTGGACTTGATATTTAAAATCATGGCTGTTTAATGTCAATCTCGCCAGGTTTTGTTGATATGGTGTGTTAAAAGGTTTAATCGAGGTTTTGATTTTTATATCATTGTTTCTTCAGTTGGTTTGGGTTTGAAGTTAAATTGAATGTTGTATGGTTTTTGGTCTTATGTCATTAATACCTTTGAATTCAAACAATGTTCTCTTTTAAAAAATGTAATCTAGTATAGAAATGCCCATAGCCCTTTTAGCCTGTTATTGCATACTGATGAATGTAGTTGAGCTTGGCTGGGATTCTGAGATTCGAATATTGACCGCTGGACTGTGAAAGGACTCGATCTCGAGTCTCTGATTCTTCCGCATTGCCTTAAATCAAATTTGGGCTCCCTTTGGGCCCAATAGTTAATTTGAGTGATGTGGCCCATCGTGCCTATAACAGGCATGGCCCAAGGGGTTAAGAACCAGCGTGATTTCAGTGATTGTGCAAACAATAACTCCAAATTGTGTTTTTTCTTGTTTAAAATAATTCTTTTACTAAGCTGAGGCGTGCCATAATAAATAACACCAATAGTCTATGGCCATCATAATTTTAAATAAGAAATCATTTAAACCATTAGATTTGAGGCGTGCCATATTAAGTAGGATATAATTTATGGCCCTCAAGAGTTTAGTTCGAACATCCTTTAAAATTAGAATCGAGGTGCGCCATAGTGCAAAAAATAAGATAATCCATGGCCCTCGGATAATTAATTTTTAACTCCTTAGAAAATGAGGTGTGTCATTAGTTGAATTTTCCATGGCCCTTGCAAACTTGAGAATGCGAAGTTGCTTTAGGCGCGCTATTTAAATTAACTTCCTTAAACTTGTGTGTGCATTTCATGTGACCCAACTCCAATTCTCAACAACGTTAAATAAAATGTGTCGTGGATCGCGAGAGCATTTCATGTGACGTGGTTCAAGGCGTGTTTTAAATAACGTTGAATCTTCCTAAAAATAATTAAAAGCGGCTGATAAGTTAAAATTCACATAGGCTTAAAAGTGTTTTAATATCAGATAATTAGGCCAATAATAATAGTTGAGCTACTGTGCTAAAACCACGGAACCCGAGAATGCCTAACACGTTCTCCCGGGTTAACAGAATTCCTTACCCGGATTTTTGTGTTCGCGGACCATAAACAGAGTCAATCTTTCCTCGATTCGGGATTTGAACCGGTGATTGGGACACCATTAATTATCCCAAGTGGCAACTCTGAACAATAAATAAATAATCCCGTTTCGATTGTCACTTATATTGGAAAAACTCCCTTATACCTTTCCGGGGGTAGTAAAAGGAGGTGTAATAGAGTGGTCATACCTTGTGGGTGTATGCATGAGCTGTGGCAGCTGGTTGAGGTTGATATAGTGTGTTTATGTCACGACCCGGACTTCCCGCCCTCGGGAGTCGTGATGGCGCCTACTAATGAAAGCTAGGCAAGCCTACCGTTTGATCAATTTACCTTTTTCCCGTTTTTAATCCGTTAACAATTAAGAACCAACAATTAATAACCAACAGAATTAATAAGCAGAAGACTGAACCGCAAAGTTTTAGTAATACTACTAATACCAATCCATAACAAATCTACCCAAGACTGGTGTCACCACTTCACAGGCGGTCTAGGAATACTACAAACAAGGTCCAAAAATAGATGCAACACTGTTTTTGAAATACATAAATGAAATAGGAATAAAGATAGAAGGAGACGCCAAGGCCTGCAGATGCCTGCAGGACTACCTCGGGTCACCTGATGAACAAGAAACAACAATCTCACTGCGGTCCGTAAGTTAAAGCACCAGGATCTGCACAAAAGAGTGCAGAGTGTAGTATCAGCACAATCGACCCCATGTGCGGGTAAGTGCCTAGCCTAACCTCGGCGAAGTAGTGACGAGGCTAGGACCAGACTACCAAGTAAACCTGTGCATTTAAATCATATATATAGCAAGTAATAATAAAGGAAAACTAGCAGTTTAAGATAGGAAGGGGACATGCTGTATGGGGTATCATTTACCAACAGTAACTCAGGAGAAAAGCCTAAAGAACAGTTTAAAATTCGCAGTAGAAGGAATAAGGGAACAGTAACAATCAATATCCACTTTTATTCTTTACTGTTGCGGCGCGCAACCCGATCCAAATCATAAAACACTGTTGTGGCGTGCAACCCGATCCATACAATATTGTTGCAGCGTGCAACCCGATCCATATAATATTGTTGCGGCGTGCAACCCGATCCATATAATATTATTGCGGTGTGCAACCCGATCCATATAATATTATTGTGGCTGGCAAGCGGATCCCAATATACATTTTAACACCAATCACATAGAATCTCGACAAGGGAGCAATAAGGGAACAACACTATCCCGGCAAGGGAATCGATAGTAAGAAGTAAATACGTCCCGGCAAGGGAATCAGCTATAACCAAACTTGTTCCAACATTTAACTTCACAAAAGAGACCTCAACTAGAACCAATACTCAACCATAAGCAATTTCCACGAGAATAATCATAATTCTTGCCCAACACAGAGAATCAACAACTTAGGCATTCGTAGTACTTATTAAGAACACAACGATTTAAATTTAAGACTCACGGGCATGCTTGACACCAACGTATAGATACTCGTCACCATGCCTATACGTCGTACTCATCAAATAACACATAGCAAATAGGACTCGACTCCTAATCCCTCAAGCTAAGGTTAGACCAAACACTTACCTCGATGCCTCGAAAACAATTCAAGCCTCAACTATCGCTTTACCTCTTGATTCCACCACCAATTCGCTTGTATCTAGCCACAAGTTACTTAGTTATATCAATAAATGCTAAATGAATCAATTCTAATGCATGGAAATAAGTTCTCAAAAGTTTTCCCAAAAAGTCAAAAATCGACCTCGAGCCCACATGGTCAAAACCCGAGGTTCGAACCAAAACCCAATTACCCATTCCCCCACGAACCCAAATATATAATTTGTTTTGAAATCGGACCTCAAATCGAGGTCCAAATCACCAAAATTTGAAAAACCTAGGTTCTACCCAAACACCCAATTTCCCCCATGAAAACTTTTGATTTTGAGTTGAAATCATGTGAAGAGATGATAAAGATTAAAGAAAACGAGTTAGAAACGGCCTACAATCGATTTGGAGAAGAAATTTTCTTTGGAAAATCGCCCAAGAGAGTTTATGTTTTGAGAAGATATGAAAAATGGTTGAAAATGCGTCTAAGTGTTAATTAACTGGTCTCTGATGTCGCAATTGCGACCAGCGTTTAATTGCGAACCCTTCAGAGGACTACAATTTTCGCATTTGCGAAGAAAATTATCGCATTTGCGACCACCCCTTATTCCTGAGGGGTTCCCATTTGTGAGGCAGGCGTCGCATTTGCGACTGGGGCCTTCCGCATTTGCGACCCAAATGGTCGTATTTGCGATCAGGCCTGCCCAGGCCTTTGTTTGCATTTGCGATGGACTTCTCGCATTTGCGAATTTCACTTCGTGGCCTATCCAAAACTCAGCCGAGCCCTCGGGGCTCCAAACCAAACATGCACACCAACTTAAAATATCATACGGACTTGCTCATGCATTCAAATCACCAAAACAACATCAACAACTATGAATTTAGCATCAAAATCATGAAATCACTTAAGAACATCAATGTTTTCCAATTTTCTCAAATAAGGTCCGATCCGCGTCATTTCAAGTCCTTTCTTACCAAATTTCACAAACTCAACCTAAATCACATATAAGACATGTACCGGGCTCCGCAACCAAAATACGGGCCCGATACCATCAAATTTCAAACATATTTCATTTCCAAAAACTCAAATATTTTCTAGAAAACAATTTTCTTTAGAAATTTATTTCTCGGGCTTGGGACCTCGGAATTCGATTCCGGGCATACGCCCAAGTCTCATATTTTCCTACGGACCCTCCGGGACCGTCATATCATGGGTTCGGGTCCGTTTACCCAAAATAATGACAAAAGTCAACCTAAATTCATTTTAAAGGCAAAAATTATTATTTTTCATAGATTTACACAAAGTGGCTTTCCGGATATGCACCTGGACTGCGCACGCAAATCAAGGTGAGGCCAAAAAAGAGGTTTTATGGCCTCGGAATACTGAATTTAACAACTGTTTATCCTCGAACAGACATAAGGAAGAAGTATCTGAGTCGGAGAAAATATGGGGATAACGGCTCCGCATATCGGACTCGGACTCCCAGGTCCATGCCTCAGCAGGCTGACCTCTCCACTGAACACGAACAGAAGGGAAACTCTTTGATCTCAACTGACGATCCTGCCGGTCTAGAATAGCTACCAGCTCCTTCTCATATGACAAGTCGTTGTCCAAGTGGACAGTGCTGAAATCTAGCATGTGGGATGGATCGCCGTGATACTTCCGAAGCATGGACACGTGAAACACTGGATGCACGACTGATAAACTCGGAGGCAATGCAAGTCTGTAAGCCACCTCCCCCACTTGATCAAGAATCTCAAACGGACTAATGAACCTAGGGATAAGCTTGCCCCTCTTCACAAATCTCATCACGTCGTTCATAGGCGACACCCAAAGCAATACCCACTCACCGACCATGAACGCCAAATCACGAACCTTACGGTCCGCATAACTCTTTTGCCTGGACTGAGCTGTACGAAGCCTACCTGACTGATCCTGACCTTGTCCAAGGCATCCTGCACTATATCCGTACCCAACAACCAAGCCTCTCCCGGCTCAAACCACCCAAGCGGCGACCGACAACGCTTACCATACAAAGCCTCATAAGGAGCCATCTGGATACTCGACTGGTAGTTGTTGTTGTAGGCAAACTCCTCTAAAGGCAAAAACTGATCCCACGAGCCTTCAAAGTCAATAACACAAGCCGGGAGCATATCCTCCAAAATCTGAATACTGCGCTCGGACTGCTCGTCTGTTGATAAGTTAGGAAATTAACGTGTTTTATGCCCCTACTTGCCTATGCTTTAAGTATAAATTGCTACAAAATAGCCCCAAGATGCTCACAGGTTGTGCTTGATTGCAGGTTTGGTCGACAAAGTGACAAAATTTCAAAGATCGGCTCAAAAAGGAGTGAAACATGCTCAAGTAACAATAACCAAGAGAATTGAGGAAAAAGGGCCTAGTGCGGACTGCGCAAAAGTGGATGCGGCCGCACTAGGAGGTTCAGAGACATGGCATATTCAGTGGAAGTGCTATGCGGCCGTGGTTGGATTCTCGCGGTTCGCTGTTAGGCTACGTGGCCGCTTCACACTTTTGTGCGGTCCGCGTGAACGAGATTCAGAGAGTTGAAGTTTTGACAATTTCAAGCAATGCGCTCCGCGCTCCTTTATGTGCGGCCGCGCCGACTTCCATCGCGGCCGCGCTGCATTTCCACGCGGTCCACGGTCCTCAACTTCAGAGAAGCAGAAACCAAAAGTCCAAGAGCCAGTGCGGGCGCGATCCTTTTTGCGCGGTCCGCACTGACCCCGCAGGGGTTATTTTGTCCAGTTTTTCCAGCCTAGTATAAATAGAACATTTTACCATTTTTAGGTTATGTTTGATATTCTAAACGCAGCTGAGCTCGTGAGACTCGATATTGTAGCCATTTTCGGCTTTTTTGCTCTTTATTATTGTAGTTTCTTCATAGTAATTAATTAATATGCTTAGTTCTTCATCTATTTCTTCAATTTCTGTATCTAGCATGAGTAGCTAAACCCATTAGCTAGGGTTGTGGCCCAACCCTAGTGTGGGTAATTGATGGGTGTTGCCATCTAGGGTTAGATGGATTATGGGTGTTTGCTATTTGGGTTGATTTTGTGTTTTTATTTAAGAATTTGTGGTTGCAAACACTGATTCAAGCTTTGTAGGTTTGAGTCTTCTTGAGAAAGAGAGTCTATGACCCCAAAATTGACCCAACAAGGAATTGGGATTGACTCATGAGAAATGATAGTCCCAATTAACTGGTTAAATCTCGAGAGAGTAATCACCCTATTTGAACCCTAGTTGCTTGATCTAATTGGCCTACCCAATTGGTCTCGAGAGAGTCAATTGGGCAAAATCACTCTCTCTTCCGAGAGGTGTGAGAGTGGATACAATTGTGCAACGGTTATAGCATAAGCCACAAATATATCAATCTATCATTAGTAACATCTACCCGTCAATTAGCCACCTAGGTAATGCCACGACCCTAGTGCCCTTCTTCCCATTAGATACAACTTAGCAATATTCTAGTAGCATAATTTAGCATTAATCATTAGTTTTATCATAGTAGTTATAAAAATCAAAAACCAAGAATGTTTGAAGTGATATTAGAAGCACAAACACATCTCTAGACTAGACAAAAAATCCAACTCCACTACTAGCTCCCTGTGGAAATCGATCCCGACCACTATTCGGGTAATAGCTATTGCGACCCGCTCTTCCTACCTTGGTGTAGCGTCGAGTTGGCAGCGATCAACTTTTTGGCGCCGTTGCCGGGTAGCTTACGGTGTTGACTATCTGTTTAGTTCGTTTTGTGTTTTGCTTCTCTTTCCTTCTTGTTTACTAATTTTGTTTTTGTCGATCATTCAGGTACTATGGCTTTGAATGCTAATGACCCTGTTGGCAATGCCATGGCGGGGGAGGAGGTAGAAGATATTTATCATGATGAGGTTCCCGTACCTCAAACTCCACGTAGAGGCCGTCAGGCCACTGACAACAATCCTATTCCAGACCCTCCTCCGCCACCGCCAAGAGCAGTCCCAAGAGTTCTCCCAAATCAAGGGTACGCGAGTTCCATTGTTCCTCCCTGAATCTGGGCGGGGAACTTTCAAATCACAAATGTCATGTTGACCTTGCTCGAGCAACGAGGATATTATACGGGCGCCTCCGATCAAAATGCATACAAGCACTTGAAGGGGTTCGTAGATACATGCTGGGGCAGCAAACAAACAAATGTTTCAGAGGATGTGTTGAGATTGAGGCTTTTCCCGTTTTCTCTTCAGGGTAAAGCGTTGGATTGGTTAGAAAGGCTCCCCAATCATTCTATCACCACATGGGATGAATTGATGGACAAATTTATTGCCAAGTTCTTTTCTCCAAGTAATATGGCGGCTCTTCGGGATGAGATTCTAGCTTTTAAGCAAATGCCAACGGAACCTTTGCACGAAATATGGGAAAGATATAGAACAATGGTGAAGGAGTGCCCTAATAACGACATGACCGAGGCGATGATACAACAAACTTTCTATCGGGGCATCAACACCACGAATCAGTGCATTGTGAACCAGTTCGCCGGAGGGAACTTTATGAAACTTTCTTACCAAGAGGCTTGTGAAGTACTTGATGAAATGGCCGACACCTCTTCGGTATGGCAAAGCCAAGCAAATGTGCCCTAAGGTGACCCCACGGTCATCCATTTGCACAAGGAATTAAACGATCATGGCCAAGCTATTGCCAAGCTTACAACAACTATGAATCAATTGGCGAAGGCGCAATTGCAACGAGTCCAAAACCCGCGCCAAGTCAACGCAATTGAAGGTGTTTCTATGTTAAAAAGGAGGCAAAGAGGGCAACAACAACCTCAAGGTAATTGTGAGCAATTTGACAACAACAATGATGGTGGTGGTTATTCCAATGAGTTCTATGATGATCAAAGCGAGGAATGTCAATATGTCAATAACTATGAAGGGAATAGAGGAAATCAAGGGAATCAACAGTGGCGCCCCCGAGGAAATTGGGGCAATCAACAAGGCGGCGGTAATTGGAATAATAACAACCAACAACAAGGTGGCGGCAATTGGAACAACAACAATCACAACAACAATTGGGGTAACCAAGGTAACAATCAAGGCAATTGGAACGGGAACAATAATAATTGGAATAACAAAAATAGTCAAGGAGGGTGGAATAACAATGGAAATAAAGGCAACCGGGGGCAAGGTTTTCAAAGGCCCCCGATGTATCAACAACCGAACAATCCGCCTCCGTTTCAATCTCAACGGTCTAGTTCTTCGGGTAGTGATATGGGAAGAATAGAAATGATGTTCGAACAAATGATGAAGAAGAACCAAGACTCCGATGCTCAATTGGCTTCCCACAATACCTCTATTCGGAATTTGGAGGTGCAATTAGGCCAAATCTCTCAATCGTTAAATACTCGACCTAAGGGTGCTCTACCAAGTGATACGGTAGTGAACCCGAAGGGAGGTAACAATAATGTGATGGCGGTTACAACAAGAAGTGGGAGAGGCGGTGATGTGTATGCCTCGAAAGAAAATCAAGTTGTGGATGATAATGTTGGGTTCCAAGAAGATATGGGTCATTTGATTGTTGAAGATATGGTTGAACCAAATGTGAACAATGAGGTGAGGATAGATATTGATGAGGCCGAGGTGGAAACTCAAGAGGTCGTGAACCCGTCTAGGGAGCACATAATTGACATGCTGGAGCCGGTGGTGCCAAAAGCCAAGGCACCTTTGCCTAGACCACCTCCACCTTATCCTCAGCGTTTAGCAAAGCAAAAGAGTGACAATCAATTCAAAAAATTCATAGATATGATGAAAAGCCTTACAATCAATGTGCCTTTGGTGGAGGCACTTGAACAAATGCCGGGCTATGCAAAGTTCATGAAAGATTTGGTCACAAAGAAGCGTTCCATGGATTGTGAAACAATAAAGATGACTCACCAAGTCAGTGTGATAGTGCATTCTATGGCCCCGAAACTTGAAGACCCTGAAGCTTTTACTATCCCTTGCACTATCGGTAGTGCGGAGTTTGCTAAGGCCCTTTGTGACTCGGGGGCTAGCATTAATTTGATGCCTTATTCAGTCTTCAAGACTCTGGGAATTGGGCAACCTAGGCCAACCTCAATGCGACTTCAAATGGCGGACCAGTCGATGAAGCGGCCTTTGGGTATAATTGATGACGTACTTGTCCGGGTGGACAAATTCATATTGCCTGCCGACTTTGTCACATTGGATTGTGAAGTGGACTTTGAAGTGCCGATTATTCTTGGGAGACCATTCCTAGCTACGGGGAAGGCCTTGGTTGATGTTGAAGCAGGTGAATTGACATTCCGAGTGGGAGATGAGAAAGTGGTATTCCATGTTTGCAAATCAATGAGACAACCAAATAGCACGGAGGTGTGTTCATTTGTCGACATTGTCACAGTTGTGATAATGGATGACACAAGTTCCATGATAAATGTTGAAGATCCCCTTGAGGCCATGCTTCTTAACATGGATGTCGATGATGATGCTAGTAGAGTGGAGTGTGTGAATGCATTGCATGGTATGGGTTCATATTCATATGAGCCTAGGAAGTTATCTTTGGATCTTGAAAACCGCAAAACTCCACCAACTAAGCCATCCATTGAGGAGCCAACGGTGTTAGAGTTGAAGCCACTTTCTCCACACCTCAGGTATGAATTTTTGTGCTCTAATTTAACTCTTCCAGTTATTCTTTCTTCTTGCCTTACTAACTTGCAGGTTGAGGCCACTTTGGAGATGCTTCAAAGGTGAAAAAGGGCAATAGGATGGACTCTGGCGGACATTCGGGGAATAAGCCCCGCATTTTGCATGCATAAAATTATCTTGGAGGATGATGCAAGGCCTTCCCTAGAACATCAAAGGAGGCTAAATGAAGCGATGCAAGAAGTGGTAAAGAAAGAGGTTATCAAGTGGCTTGACACCGGTGTGGTTTATCCAATCTCCGATAGCTCATGGACTTCCCCGGTCCAATGTGTGCCAAAGAAAGGAGGGATGACGGTGGTGACCAATGACAACAATGAGCTTATTCCCACTCGAACCATTACCGGGTGGAGAGTTTGTATGGACTACCGGAAACTCAACAAGGTGACCCGCAAGGATCATTTTCCCTTGCCATTCCTCGATCAAATGCTTGTCGCCTTGCAGGGCGAGCGTTCTATTGTTTTTGGATGGGTACTCCGGCTACAATCAAATCTTAATTGCCCCGGAGGACCAAGAGAAAACCACTTTTACATGCCCTTATTGTACATTTGCTTTCCCGGATGCCCTTCGGGTTGTGCAATGCTCCGGCGACCTTCCAACGTTGCATGATGGCTATTTTTACCGACATGGTGGAAGACATATTGGAGGTCTTTATGGATGACTTTAGTGTGGTTGGTGACTCTTTTGAAGAATGCTTGGTAAATTTGGATAGAGTCTTGGCCCGATGTGAAGAAACTAACCTCGTTCTCAATTGGGAAAAATGCCATTTTATGGTCGAAGAAGGTATAGTGTTGGGTTACAAGATTTCTAAGCATGGGATTGAGGTAGACAAGGCGAAGATCGAGGTGATTTCAAGGCTCCCTCCCCCTACTTCTGTCAAAGGGTGAGGAGTTTTCTTGGGCATGCCGGGTTCTACCGGCAGTTTATCAAAGACTTCTCGAAGGTTGTGAATCCACTGTGCAAGCTATTAGAGAAAGATGCCAAGTTTGTTTTTGATGAAAAATGCATGGAGGCCTTTGAACTTTTAAAGCACAAGTTGACCACTACCCTATCATAACCGCACCTAATTGGAGTTTACCCTTTGAACTAATGTGTGATGCTAGTGACGTTGCAGTGGGGGCGGTGTTGGGTCAACGGGTTAACAAAATGTTCCATCCCGTGTATTATGCAAGTAAGACTATGAATGAAGCTCAACGGAATTACACGGTGACGGAGAAGGAGCTATTGGCCATTGTATTTGCCATGGAGAAATTGAGACCATATCTTATGGGGGCCAAGGTGATTGTGCACACGGACCATGCCGCCCTTAGGTATTTGATGACCAAGAAGGATTCCAAGGCGAGATTGATGAGATGGGTGTTACTTCTTCAAGAATTTGATTTAGAAATAGTGGACCGGAAGGGAAGTGAGAACCAAGTTGCGGACCATTTGTCCCGGTTGGAGGAAGAAGGGAGGCCATGTGACGGCCTTGAAATAAATGATACATGTTGACACCCAATTTTGCCCATCCTTGTTCCATGTTATTCTAATGAGCTATTATTTCATATAAGAGTCATAATAATATACTTCGTAGCATTCTTTACGTATTATTACAAGTAGTACAATTCTTTTTTAATTATTATTATTATTATTATTATTATTATTATTATTATTATTATATTGTTATTATTGGGTTTTTTTAGTATGAATATATTATTAATACCATCATTGGTTTTTTTGTTATTATTATTATTATTATTATTATTACTACTACTACTACTTCACTATTTTTAAATTTTTATAACTTTTTTTACTATGTATTAGCAAATTTAAAATATATAAAACATTTACAAATTATTTTCTAGCTTGTTCAAAGATTTATATCAAATAGTATTCGTTTTTCAACTATCTTGTATCTTATTTTTTTTATTTACTAATTATCATTCCTAATTACTTTATTACTATGACATTTTAATTTAATAGTAGCTCAATTACCCAACCTTACATCTAACCCAAAATTCCCTTAGCTTACCCCACTCTAATAGACTAAATTTCAGCAAATTCTTTGCCAGAACCTTTTTCTAAAATTTCCCAACAAAATCTTCCGTCAAGTTCGTCTCCTTCAAATCTCGCCAACGTCTCTCCCCCCCCAATTTTTTTTACTTTAATCCTTTATATAATATTTTCTTTCCTTAAATCTTACCATTATTTATTTCCTTTTCCTATTTTTTCTCTTTAGTTCAATTCTCCCTTTCTGTAAGATTTTTACTCCTTATTTTTAATTGCCACGGCAGATTCTTATACAAGATTTTCCCAAATCTTGCTCTAATTTATTTTTACCATTTTTTATTACTACTCTCATGCACCTTTCCATGGATTCAACTAGATTCATCCCCTTCTTTAGCAGAAGTTAAATCAATCTCCATTGATTTCTCTATGAAATCATACACCTTGATGCACTATAAATACCTTGCATCTTGAGCTTATGGGAGGACGGGGGTTTTCACTACTACTATAGCTATTCTTTTACTCTCACTACTCCTCTGTTCTTCCGGGTACAAATCGAGGCAGAGCTTTACTCTTTATATTTATTCGATACCAAAGTATAGTCTGGACGTATCGAGTTAGAGTATTGGTTTCTCGTTATTACTCTTCAAATTTCCGCACCTATCAGTACGTACTTGGGAGAGTATTTGGCTTAGTTGTCGTTGTTGAAGTTACTGGATTTCTAATCTTCTCATTATATTGTTATTCCGCTCTTCAACTGGAAGCATGTAGTTTAATTGGTTCTCTCCCTTATTGTAACTCTTCACTTTCATGTGTGTATTCTCGTTTGTGCTTGTACTCTTAACCACGCTGAGTGTCGTGCACCACTCATTGAAAGCGTGCTAAGTTGGAAGGCCAGGTACGCTCCCTTAAATCCCTGTTACAATATGATTTTTTGACTGTATGTATATCTTATAACTTCGTGTCTTTGAAGACACAACTATAGAATTATAGGATAACTAGCTTCTGCCTGAATCTTTCTAAATTTACATGGCCTAGAAAGCCTGTCGTAAGATTAATCCTACTCTTCAAAAAGGTCAGCCCCTCTTCCTTTGCATTTACTTTCCGATATGTTTAGTTGTGTGTATATTAGTTCCTTTGTTGTATGTTCGAATGCCGTTAAGCATTCTGCTGGATGCGGCCACGTTAGTTTCATTTTCTTTCGCATCTTGATTTGAATGCCAAGAGATATGCTCTTAAGAAATAATGATATTAACTTGTGCCTTTGTAATAAACTCGATCTAATAGTGCAAAGGAGGTTACTGGAGATAGGACTTGCGTGCTAATTGAAATACATGTGATAGCTTAGTTGCTTTGAATTCTAACAACGTGCTCATTTATTTTGTTAGACCTCCCAAGCAGTAATTATCCGTGCCCATAAGAAATAATTACCCCTATCAGATTTGGACTGTTTGTGTGTGATAATAATTTGGCAGTATGTTAGACCCTTGTGTTTGCTTCTGGTACATTATTTGCTCAATTCTAAAATACTCTCACAAGTTTTAGTAATAATCTGTTGTAAACAAGTATTGGGGCTGGCTAGTGAAAATGGGAGGGTAGTTATATATGCTATCACCATCAATGGGTAGAAACCATGTCTTAGGTTTACATTTCCTATATGTGCATTAGAATCCATGTGTAAGATCAACCCATTCAAAGCATATCATGCATTAGATACCATGTTCTTAGGTTTACTGTTTCAGCATCTCATTTGGCATCACTTTACCACTTGGAAATCCTGCTTTAGGCTAAATAACAGCATTAACATAAAATGTTGCTCCTGCACTTAGAAACCATGCTCTAGAGTTCTGAGTTCAAATATGGACCTTACCTGTGAAAGTCATGTTAATTATATGCTTATCTGTTCAAGGAGGTTTGCCTGAGCCTTTGCTTGTCTATATGCTTTTCCCACAATATGCAATATGAATTTTTTGTATGATGCCTTAGAGTTTTACCTTTTGAAACCTCAAACAAGCCTCATATCCCTCCCCTTTAGGATTAGTAGTCGTAAGTGCCTCCGGGACTGATAGGAGTGGGACAGTAATGGCATGCAATAAGTAATCGAGACCATTCCGCGCTTTAATACCTTAACGGGGTGGGAAAGGGTAGATATGGATATGATGACCACGCGATAACACTACGTGTATAAACGGTTACCGGGTGTTGTGTGGGGTGATCCATATGATGTATAAACCTAGGACCCATTCCCTTATCCATTTTATTTTCAGAATTTCAACTACTTTTTTTGCAAATTTCAGCTTTTTTTAAACTGCTTTTAACTCGCAACGACTATGTGAAAATTTCCTGTTTTTACTCGTTTATTTAGAATTTTAAAACTGCTTCTTCTAAATTTCAGCTTCTTTAACTTCTCTAATCTCTTGCAACCAATATGTGAAAACCCCCTTTGTATTTATAATTCTTGCTTGCCTCCTTGTTGTTTGCATTTAAAGTCACAATATAGCATGGCCGGGAACCACACTAGTGGATCTTGAGGGATGCCTAACACCTTCCCCTCGATATAATTTCTAGCCCTTACCCGAACTCTGGTTTTCCAACTCAAAAACCCTTAGTGTCCTAATGCACTTAATCATTAGGTTGCGACTCTTCAATTCCAAAAATCCAATTCCCAAACGGGAATAGAGTTGTCCTCCCAAATATCGTAAATCCGATTTCGCGAGAAAAAGGGGGCGTCGACAATACATTCCCCGACGAGCAACTTCTTTCCGTGTCATTGTGTGACATGCCATGGTTTACGGACATCGCCAACTTCATTGTGACCGGAATTGTCCCTTGTGAGCTCTCTTCCAACCAGAAGAAGAAACTCAAGCGGGGTAGTTTGGATTTTTATTGGGATGATCCGTACTTGTTTAAAATTTGCACGGATGGTGTGATTAGAAAATGTGTCCCGAAAGGTGAACAATTGAGCATATTGGAGGCTTGTCACTCCTCCCCCTATGGTGGCCATCATGGAGGGGTGAGGACGGCTTCAAAGGTCTTGAGTTGCGGTTTCTATTGGCTGACTTTGTTTAAGGATGCTAGTGATTTGGTAAAGAGATGTGATGCATGCCAAAGAGCCGCCGGAATTTCAAAAAGGGATGAAATGCCTCTTAATACGATTCTCGAGGTGGATATTTTTGATGTTTGGGGCATCGATTTCATGGGTCCTTTCGTGAGCTCCTGTGGGAACACTTATATTCTCGTGGCGGTGGACTATGTCTCAAAATGGGTTGAAGCCGTGGCTTTACCCAACAATAAAGCCCGGAGTGTTGTGGCATTCTTGAAAAAGAGTATCTTCACAAGGTTTGGCACCCCTCGTGCTATCATTAGTGATGGGGGGTCTCACTTTTGCAACAAGGCTTTCGACTCATTGCTTGCCAAGTATGGAGTAAATCACAAAGTGACCACCCCCTATCATCCTCAAGCTAGTGGTCAAGTGGAAGTCTCCAATCGAGAAATAAAAAGTATCTTGTCCAAGACGGTCAATGCTAATAGGACCGATTGGTCGAAAAAGTTGGATGACGCTTTATGGGCGTACCAGACGGCTTACAAGACCCCAATTGGTATGTCTCCGTACCGGTTGGTGTTTGGGAAAGCTTGCCATCTTCCGGTGGAATTGGAGCACAAAGCTATGTGGGCCTTGAGAAAGTTGAACTTGGAATGGGATGTTGCAGCGAATCTCCGTGTTGAGCAACTTAATGAGCTTGATGAGTTTAGATTTCATGCCTACTCCAGCTCGTCCTTGTATAAGGACAAGATGAAGTACCTTCACGACAAATATGCTCGGGAAAAGGAATTCAAAGTTGGTGATATGGTTCTTCTTTTCAACTCCCGGTTGAGGTTATTTCCGGGAAAGCTCAAGTCAAAGTGGAGTGGGCCATTTGAAGTTGTATGTGTGACTCCGTTTGGTGCTCTTGATCTCAAGAACAAGAATGGTAAAGTTTTCCGAATCAATGGGCATCATGTCAAGCACTATTTGGGGAAGTTTGATGACAGCCGCGTGGTGGCACTCATTCATTTGAAGTGATGTGATGGTAACATGCGTCGTGCCGCGACGTTAAATCAGACGCTTCTTGGAAGGCAAGCCATGTCTTTTTCTTTCTCTTTCATTTTCTTTGTAGATTAGGATTTTTGAGCTAATTATTTGTGAGATGTTGCAGGGTTTGTGTTAAAGAAGTGCAAATCAAAAGGCAAAACACTGGTAGTCTCTGAAGTTGCCAGTGCGGACCGCGGTGCACTTTTGTGCGGTCCGCTCTGGCATGATTAAAAATGCATGCTCTCTGAAGTTTTCCACTGCGGCCGCGGTCAAATTTGTGCGGTCCGCGGTGGATCTGCGCGTTCGCGGTACACTTTTGCGCGGCCACGCGAGGTTTCCTTCTGAAACTTCTTGTGTTGAAACCCAGCGCGGTCCGTGGTCACTTTTGTGTGGCTGCACTGGTAGGTATGTGTGGGGCCCCCCCAATTTTTCAATAAATAGGGCCCTAAGGCTTCATTTTACCCTTTTCGCACTTTGAGCACTCAGAGCTATAGGACACTGTTCATCCCCTTCTAAGACTAATTTTCTGACTTCTTGGACTATTTGCACTCAATCCTCATAAACTCGGTAACATTTCATGCACTTGTGATTAATTTAATTTCTTATTTTCATTTTTTATATAGCTTGTTCAGTAGTTCAACTTTTTTTCTTTTTTTTTATTTAACTGTTAGTTTAGGTTAGTTTAAAACTAGGGTAATGCATTGAATAGGCTTAATCGTTTGGTGAACAGAGTAGGGACAAAGTAGGTGTAAAAACTTGAACAAGAATGGC
>NW_017677469.1:0-3282 GCF_001879085.1 Nicotiana attenuata
ATTTAAAGTCACAATTGTAGCATGGCCGGGAACCACACTAGTGGATCTTGGGGGGTGCCTAACACCTTCCCCCCAAGATAATTTCAAGCCCTTACCCATTCTCTGGTTCTTCTTCTCTTCATTTCTTTCTTAGTGTCCTAATGCACTTAATCATTAGGTGGCGACTCTTCTAAATGTCAAACCCAATTCCCAAAAGGAATAGAGTTGTCCGCCCAAATGTCGTAAACCCGATTTTGCCTTTAGAAAAAGGGGGCATCGACAGCATGGCGACTCTGCTGGGGATTTCTTTAAGGCTTTTACCATTTCATGCTATTTGTGACTTCATGCTTCTTTACATGTCTTTACTTGTTTTTAAGTATTTATTCTTTCGTCTATTGCGAAACTAACTTGGTTCTTTGTTTCTTTTCTTTAATGCTTTCTTTTATCGCTTTCCTTCAATATTGTTGTAAAACTGCAATTATTGTAACCATTATTTTATGAACGTGAAAGTACATGACAATTTGTTAATTATTGTATTGCATTTTTTTCGACATCATATTCCACTCGTGCCAAACAAAAGACCTTAGCAACGCTTATAATGAGTGGTTGCGCCCTTCCGATATTATCACCCCCTAAATTTGGCAAAGGCGTATTTGCGGTAAAACCAGTTGATCAGCGGTGCAGTCGATGTTTCCGTGCCTTTCCCTCTTTAGTTGTCCGCTCAAGGGTACCGGTCTAAACACCCCATAGAAACCTTACTCTGTTCAATTGTGCATGCATCACTGTCAAACCTAGCTGAGTTAGTTATGTTGTCCGCATAATGACTCTTTAAGATATCCTTGTCCAAATTCCACTGGGTTTCCTTGGAACCCAAGCGGACATTACCAGGTCTGTGCATTTATTTGGAGAACTAAATGCTGCTTAGGCCAATTATTGATATTTAAATAAGTCGAGTCCGGTTGGGGTAAGGGCCTAACCTTTTGTTTTGCAGTAAATAAGGCATGAGGTCCCCAGTTTCGGTATGATTAACGCCCCCACTCTTGCTAGACTGGTGGAGGAGTCTTCAATCAAATGACCAAATCAATGAGTGGAAAGAGAGAGCCGCCAAAGCTAGCGAAAAGCTGGAATATCTGGAATACAGTCTGCTGGAATTTGAAGGAAATGTAAGTCACCGACTGCCAGAACTCTGACGAAAACGAAGGGGAACACCTGGCAAAGGCATTTTTACTGGTGAACCTACGCGAGATGGAGGATTTGATCAACGAAAGCATTTAACCTGAGGAAGGTCCTTCTGGGACCAAATAGATAGGAGTTTATCTTTTCCTTTGGAAAATGTAATAAGGCCTATGGCCACCAGTGACATTTTTATTTCATGTTATTTAGTGTCATTTTCGGATTCGTCTTATTTCTTTTATCAATAAAATGAGGCATTTAGCATTATAAGGACTCCAAATCAACTTGTCGCTAGGCCTACCTCGTGCACAACGAGGCTCCCAAATTAGGACACGATTTATATTCTTGCACTATGTGTTTAAATATTGCAACGTTTTCTTCTTACGACCCTCACTAACTTGTTACCTTTTTGTTTACTTTTGTTTTATTCCCCTCCCCAAAGGTTAGTTCGTGCACTCTGGCATCGTCATCATATTCCACAAGATACAAGGGTCCTCCGCCTCCTCCTCCTCCGAATCCTATTGTCACACCTCCTTTTTTCTTACTACACCCGCAAGGGTATAGTAAAGGGAGTTATTTCCAACTTGAAGTGACAATCGGAACGGGATTTATTATTAATATTCAGAGTCGCCACTTGGGAAATTAATGGTGTCCCAAGTCACCTGTTGAATCCCGACCCGAGGAAATTATGACTCTGTTAACAGTCTGCGAACTAGAACTCCGAGTAAGGAATTCTGTTAACCCGGGAGAAGGTGTTAGGCATTCCCTGGTTCCGTGGTTCTAGCACGGTCGCTCAACTGTCATATTTGGCTCATTTGTTTGATTTAAGTACATGTTTTAATATATGTGCCTTTTAACTCTTGAAACGCTTTTATTGTTATTATTTTTTAAAAGAATTGCAATGTCGTGAAAATGTGTCTCGAAGCCACGTTGCACCAGTGCACCCGTGATCGTTAGCACATTTCGACTTCGTTGAGATTTGGATTTGGGTCACATAAATGTGCACCCGAATTTAGGGAAGTAATATTAAAGTACGCGCCTAAAGCAGCTACGTGTTTATTATATTTGGGGAAGGCCGTGAAATTTGCTAAGCGGCGTATCCCGAAATCTAAATTTTATACGAAGCATTATTGAAGACCCCGCAACTTATATTTTGGCGAGGCTAGTGTAATTTTATTCAGGGAAAGGCAGTCTTAAAGCAACTATATTTTTTATTTGTCTCCAACAGCGCAAGAAAATCCTAAAATGTGTTATTGAACTGAAGTAAGTTAAATGGCAATTATGTGTCAAGGCCGTCGATTGGGCTATGAGATAAGCCCAACGAAGGAGTATTATGCCCATGCTCTTCTAGCAAGCTGCCAGTTATTTGGGCTCCTGTAAGCTGCCAGCCCAGGCCTAAGCCCAAACGTCCTGGGGATAGGCTATAGGGCCTGGATTTAAATAAAAAAAAAGAATAATTTTGATTCAACTAAACCAAAATTATTGAAATTACTCTACACTCTTAAAATGAAACGACTGATCTATGGGCTATGCATACTGATTTTAAAGGCGTATCAGCATCTAGAATTGAACGTGCGTTATACTGAGCTACTGATTTCATGCTTGCGTTATTTGATTTCAAAGTTGTATTTAAACTAATCCTGCTATGCTACTGTTCTAAAATGCCTTAACAATTACAGAATTCAAAGTCCATAACAGTCCAGATTAACAGTCCAAATGTATTCTATTATTCATACACTCAAAACTACTAACTAACACCAATTACATTTATCCAACTAAACAACGTTCAAATGAGCCTAGATTTGGCAGTATTTCCATTTCCACTTCACTTCACAGCTAACATCAAGGTGAGTTCATAAACGTGTACCTGGGATTTGAATTGAAAATAGGAAAAGGAAAGATTAGCAGCAGTAACAGCTTCAGCAGCAACTCAGAGAACCAATTTAAAATCTCAACAATAGACCAGCATAGATTCAGCAGTTCAGGATAAATTGGAAAGCCCACAGAGTTCACAGATCAAACCAAAATGGCATCAAATAACCAGAGATGAACCCAGGACTGACACAACCAGTACACAAACAACACTCGAACTAAGCAGACCTCATGCACACATGACTCGAACAGCTTGTG
>NW_017677469.1:4736-30096 GCF_001879085.1 Nicotiana attenuata
GACGGCGGAGGGCGGTGGGGCTAGGGCGGAGGACGGTGGAGGAAGGTGGGGTTAAGGTTTGTACAAGGAAGATGGGAGTTGTCGTTACATTTTGTATAAAAATTATTACATTTTTATTACATTTTGAGAGCCAATTGTGGCCGCTGGATCTGGGGAAATGGATGGTCGTGATTAACGACGTCAAAACGACGTCGTTTGATGAAGAGGCACCTGGACCGGCCGAGCATTTGGGCCTGGGCGTGGGAATTTTATTTGGGCTAACTGATTTTGGCCCAAATTTGGTCTCCAATGAAGACCATTTTTAATTTTTCCTTTTTTTCTTTTTATCCATTTTTGTATATATATTTTTTTGTATTTATTTATTTTTCTGATTTTATAAAATGCTAAAACAAAGTAAATACCTAATTACACTGTTTAACTCCTAGAATTACTTATAACTCTATTTAAAACAAATGCAATAATTAGTAATGCGATGAACTATTTTCTTGCAATTTACTAAAATTGTGAAGTTAAATCCCTAAATGTCAATGCATATTTTTGGTATTTTCATATGAATTAAAATGCACAAATAAAAATGCAACAATTACCAAAGAATGCCACAAAATTCACAACAGTTTTAAATACTAGAAAAACTGTTTTGTTTGAAATTTTGGGAATTATTGCTTAGGGCAAAAATCACGTGCTCACACCTATCAGAAACAAGCACAAAGGAAAGATGGAAGATTTGAGCAACATCAGAAAGGAAAAGTTGAAAGGGTAGAGACTTCTCAACGTATTCAGGTATCCAAGGAAAGTGCCTCCCAGCTCGAACAGAAGTTATTAAAATTTCAGGAAGAATTGGACCAAGTTCGGAACTTGGCAAGCTTGTCATTTTCCCTCACTACCTCGGATATCAGCTTCCCCAACACTCAAAATCCCATACCTCCTCAAAACATCCCGAAGCCACAAAACCAATCCACTCCCCATCACCACTGCAACACATGCCACACTTCAAGCAACACCCCACTGCTCATCCCCGAACCACTGAACTCCGTAAATGATTATCACCACAACACCCCCATCTATGTGGAAACCATACCATACCCCATTCAGCCCGCCTCAAGCGCACCTGAGTATGATGACAAAGACTCTCTTATCAAGAATCTGGCTGCAGAACTCAAGAAGCTGGCTAGCCGAGTTCAGGGTGTTGAAGGAAGCAAGGGGATCCAGGGACTGAATTACGAAGACCTTTGCATTCAACCAGATGTCGAACTGCCCGGGGGGTACAAACCTCCCAAGTTCAAAATGTTCGATGGCACCGGGGATCCCAGAGTTCATTTGAGGACATACTGCGACAAGCTGGTCGGAGTAGGAAAGGATGAAAACGTTCGCATGAAGCTCTTTATGAGAAATCTGAAAGGGGACGCGCTGTCTTGGTACATTAGCCAAGACCCGAAGAAGTGGTCAAACTGGATGAGTATGGCGTCCGATTTCATGGACAGGTTCATATTCAACACAGAAAATGAGCCAGATGTGTTCTACATCCAGAACTTTAAACAGAAATCCATGGAGACATTCCGCGAGTATGCCACCCGTTGGAGATCAGAAGCTGCTAAGGTCAGGCCGGCTTTAGAAGAAGAACAAATGAACAGGTTTTTCGTCCGGGCTCAAGACCCACAGTACTACGAAAGGTTGATGCTGATTGAAGGCCAGAAATTCTCCGACATCATCAAGCTAGGGGAGAGAATCGAGGAAGGAATTAAAAGTGGTATGGTCACTAACTTTGAAGCATTACAGGCTACGAACAAGGCTCTACAGTTTGGTGGCATGTCCTAGAGAAGTGATATGAGTGCCGTGATGGTTGCACAGAGAACAAAATCCCCAATCAAATACCAAACCTACCCCTACCCCCTCTTACATATCAACCTACCCCAAATTACCCCGCACCTTCCTACCAAGCTCCACCGCCTGCCTATCAATCACCTCCACCTCCCACATACCAAACCACTTCACCCAAATATTCCCAACCCGCACAAGTCTACCAAGCCTACAACACTCAACCATCGCACTATCAATCACCTCCTACTCGCCAAAACTTTCCTACACCCCGACCAAATTTTGACCGCAGACCTCCCAAACAAAACACCGCCATTGCCGAACCAATCGACCAGTTGTACGAAAGACTCAAAGCCACTGGTTATGTCACCCCTATCCCTGCCATGACTCCTGAAAACCCTTCCCAGTGGATTAACCCAAACCTAATTTTTTCCTATGTATTTTATACGCAAAATGCTTTCAAAATAACATGTGCATGCCATATAAGCATGCCTAAGTGTTTTGACATTTTTCTTTTCTAATTTTTAAAAGATTTAAAATCAATTTATTACCCATTTTGGCAGTACAAAAGCCAGTAATTATTCCCAAAACTATCAATTTTTGTGAATAATTTATTTTATTCTCATATTTATACCAAAATATAGTTAATGTGATTTTTGTATATTTTTACAAATTTATCTGGTATTTTTAAAAGCTAAATTGCATAGAATTGCAATTTTAGCCCATTTTAAGATCAATAGCATTTCTATAATTGTAAAATTGGTTTCAATATTTTTTAACTAATATTTATATACTATTAATTGGTTCAGTACTTTTAATTTGCTTTTAAAATCACTTTTACTATTTTTTTTTTTAAAAGGGGTAAAACTAGCTATTTAAAATTTGGCCTCATTTCGTTTCAATTGCAGCCCATTTGCATTTCGATTATAGCCACATTAACCCCCCCCCCCCCCCTAATTGACCCAATTTGAATCCCAACCAGGCTAGCCCAATTCTTTATCCTTAACCCATTTAACTACCCGACCCAAGCCTCATTTAATCCAGACCGTTGATCAATCTGATCAACGGTCACGATCTCTCCTTTCCATTTTTAATTCCGCAAACCATACTCTATTCCCCCATTTTGTTTAGTCCACCGCCCTTGAATACTTTCCACTCTCAAAACTCTCTCGAAGGTTTTTCGGAACCCTAGCCTGTCTCCGACCCTTTTCCACCGTACTTTCCGGAATCCATGGCTTCTCAGGCCATGGATGGTCTATACTCACCCCTCTCCACCATTAGACCTTGGGAGTTCGAGGTTTTGAAGTTTTACTTCGATGGGTCTCTCTCAGATCTTTGGTTATATGGCTTCTCCGGCCATGCTCCGGCATATTCAAGCACGAGAAGCCTGATTCCTGACCTCTTCGACCCAGGATCTGACTTTTCCAAGCCTTTCTTGTTTCTAGGGTTTCTCCGAAACCCTAAGTTGTTCGAGGTTTTTCTCTGTTTATTTTCTTAGATCTATGGTATGTTTTTGTTCTACTTGACCTCTAAATTGTTTTCCCCAAATTTTCTTTTCAAAATTGTTATTTTTCGATTTAGGGTTTCTGAAAGGTTTTCAAAAAATATCTTTCTGATTCTAGCTGTTCTTTCCTTTATGTGTGTTTGTCTATACTATGCTCGTATATTTTCTGTCACTACGCATGTGTTGTTCTTCTGCTTCTTCTTTTCCTACTATACATGTTACTCCTGTGCTCACATGCGAATCCTTGTTATGTTACTCTTCTACTATATGTGTTTACTGTTGAGTTCTTTCATTTTTTTTGCTTTAACAGACTCTGTTTGTGTACTTGCTAAGCATGTTTCATCTACTGTGGCTTAATTTTACACCACGTCTCTTTTCCTCTCAGCTTGCTTAAGTTTCGACTTTTCTAAAACATGCTCTTTTATGCTCTTAAATCAGCTTTCTTTCTTTGTTGTTTCAAACCTACTATCCTATTTGTTTTGTTTCTCATGAGGCTCTGAAACAGACCTTTGAGTCTGTTTCAATGGCTTGCCTTCTCATCTCTATGTCTGATTCGATTTGAAACCCTAGGATTTGGGGTTTTCTTTGGCAAGTTTGATTTGGTGTTTGGACCAGGGTTCTGCATTGGAACCCTGGACTGTCAGACGCACTATGAGTCTACAAACTGAACTTGTTTTTCCCTTTGCTTATGATTCTGAACCTTTCAATATTATAATCTTTTCTATGTAACACGACGACCCCTTTTTGTTTGACTTCTTCTTTCAAAAAAGGTTTTGCCAACTACTAATTGATTCTCAATTCCTTTAATGGGGTTTGACTGATTGTTACTGATTTTCTCTAGTTGAACCATCCTTACCTTTTCTCGACTTGGTTCATTCGACCAAAGCCTGCCACTTTGATTTTACTGGGTGTTTGATTGATTCCATTTCCTTATTTCACACAAACCGTGTACCATTGGACTTTTGCCTTAAATAACTTCCATGTATTTACCCTTTATTGTACTGCCTGGAATTTTTTTTTCATATCCCTTTCCTTAATTATTTTCACCCGTTTGAAATCAGAATCCCTTAATTAAAGGGAGATTGATTTCAATATTATTTCCTTACCTTGTTCTCACTTGTTTGCTGCACTATAAAAGGGGCTCGACCCTTCAGAACTTTTGAACTTAAAAAAAAGAACTTTTTAACCTTTGAACTTTCGAACTTTTTAAATTTTGAATCCTAAGTTCGATACTCATACTCTCACACGCATACTCTCAATAACAATACTCTTTCAATCCTCTACTCTCTTCTGAGACTGTTTTACTGCTTTGCTTGCAACTTGGCTTTTCAAGACTGCTGTTTTACTTATTTGTTTTCCCAAAAACTGGTATGTCCCAATTTAATTTCAGCTCCTTCCCTATGTGTTTACTTTACGTTTGCCATGTTCTGGTTTACTTTGTTGTTTATACTCTGTATTAAGCATGTTCTTTCTTTTATGTTTGCTGCTTGCTATAAAATCCCCATACCCCCATACCCCCATTCCCCTATGTGTTTTGAGTTAAAGTTCATGGCCTGGCCGCATCCAAATTGCTGCCCAGGTCTGAACCTGACCTTCAATAGGTCCTAACTCCCAAACTCAAACTGACAGGTTGGTCAGGGGTATGCGAGCATCCTAATTTCTCGGCATGACCACTAGTTTGTCACGCCTTTGCCTAATTCCCCCTCTATTGCACTTACACTTATTCTTAGACTCTAAGTTTTTCCCCCCTCCTATGAGCCTTGCCTTGGGGACCTTGTGTTCCCTCTGAAATTGGACATTTGAGGGCTGGCCCTTCCATACTGCACTACAATCTGATCCTACAAATGTAATTGGGTGTGAGCACTGCCTGGAGTTCATGAAGCTCCTTGGAATTTTGACACACCCAAAGGATGAGAAAGGCTTTGGAAATCTGATCTTTGGAAGTTGGTTTATCTCACGTTTCAGACTAGGAGTCTGAATTAGGCTCTCCTTGGTTGGAACTTTAATTTTTGATGTAATTTTTCTTTCATTTTTATTTTTCTTGATTCATTCGGGTTGTAATAATTTGTAATAACTATTGGGGGTGTATAGTGAAAAGGGGAGGGTCGCTCATGTTATGCATGTGGGTAGACATCATGCTTTAGGTATTTATTTCTGCAGTCACAGCCTGTTTTTTCGCTTATACATCCACATATAGAAATCCTGCCTATAACTTTATACATCCACATATAGAAATCTTGCCTATAAGTTGTTTCATTACTGCATTAGATATCCTGCCTATAAGTTGTTTCATTAATGCGTTAGAAATCCTGTCTATAAGCTATGCATTTCATTAGAAATCATGTCTATAAGTCTCTGCACTTCTGCATATAGAAATCATGATTATAAGTTTCCTGCACTTCTGCACATACACATGTCATTAGGAAAACAATCCATAGGTTAAAAAAAATCAATTGCATCTTTGATACCATGCTCTTAGGATTCCTGCACTTACATAACTATTTTAGAATCAATAACGCTTAGAATTCATGCCTATAGGAGCAATCGTTTAAATCTGATTCACCCGCAAAGTCTAAAATCAGTAATAATGTTGTTAACATCCGCAGAATTGGTTTATTTCTAAAGTCAGTAATCTTCTTTAAAATCAGTATGTTTGACCTTGTTGGATATCATTCCTATAGGTTTCACCTAGGCAAACCATTAGGTAATCAATTAATTATACCAGTCTTTAATAATTACAACCAGCAGGCAGGCCTAATTCGGACTTCTTATCTGAAAATATGTGATAAATCAGCCACCCCCTTTACGTAAGTTTAATTAAAGACCTAACCAGTACTTGTAAGTCATGCTAAACAATTTCTGCTTTGAATGAGGAGGCCTATTTGTGCCTTAACTGCTATGTGTTTTCCCCCTTAACTGCTCTTATGTGTTTTGTTTGTCGCACTAGATTTTGTCCTTTTTATTCTTCAAAAGCCAATAGCCCTTCCCTCTAGGATTAGTAGTCCCAATTGCATCCGGGACTGATAGGATTGGGGCGGGTAGTAGCATGCAATAAGTAACGAGACCATTCCGCGCTTTAGTGCCTTAATGGGGTGGGAAAGGGTAGACATAGATATGATGATCGCACGATAACACCACGTGTATAATTGGTTATCGGGTGTTGCGTGGGTGATCCATGTTATTTATAAGCCTAGGACCCCTCCCTCTTTATGTGTTTACTTCTCTCTTTAAGAATTTTTAAATTGCAGTTTTCGATTCTTTTAAACCGTGCCTTTTGCTTTAATAATTTTTTTTTAAAAAAATCTCTTTAAATGTCCAAGTAATTTTTTTCTTCCCCAAATTGTCGCCCCATTTCATCCCTTTGCCTGATTATTTGTATCGATTATTTGACTCCCATTCTTCTGCACACGTATATTCTTTAAAATAAATTATGAAATTGCCTAGTCCCAAATTTCAGCTCGTTTATTTAACTTTTATACCCTCTACTTGCAATCATTATGTGAGAATTGTCTTGTATGTTGTTTATATTTAAAGTCACAACTGTAGCATGGCCGGGAAACACACTAGTGGATCTTGGGGGGTGCCTAACACCTTCCCCTCGAGATAATTTCAAGACCTTACCCATTCTCTGGTTCTTCTTCTCTTCATTTGTTTCTTAGTGTCCTAATCCACTTAATCATTAGGTGGCGACTCTTCTAAATCTCAAACCCAATTCCCAAAAGGAATAGAGTTGTCCGCCCAAATATCGTAAACCCGATTTCGCCTTTAGAAAAAGGGAGCATCGACAGCCACACAATATTCACTAGCAGCACTCTGCTCAGTATTAACTCATAACAATAGAAATCATAATAACCACTGCGGCACGTAGCCCGATCCATGTATTTATAGTCGCTACGCTCACTGGGGGTGTGCAGACTCCGGAGGGGCTCCTACAGCCCAAATGTCATATCGTTGCGGCGTGCATCCCGATCCGATATATATATCGCTGCGACGCACAGCCCGATCCATATAAGTATCACTACGACGTACAGCCCGATCCATTATATATACGTATAGTATCCTCACCACAAGGTTCTCAACCTCTCTCAGTCATTAGTCACACAGCCTCTCGGGCATCACAACATAAATTAGGGAACTCAGCCCTAACAGTCCTCACCATAGGAGTAGAATGATAAAACCAGTTTTAAACATTTAACAGGTAAAAACATGACTGAGGCTATGTTTTTAACAAGTAAGGTGAGGAAAATAGTTAAAATGCCCCTAAGGGTTGCTACATAACGGCACAAGGCCCCAAACATGGCATAAAGCCCATAATATAGTATAAGGATCCAAAATCCATAATAATATAACATTTCCAAATAAAATACGTGGCTTAATAGTCGCTATGGGACGGACCAAGTCACAGTCCCTACCGGTGCACGCCCACACGCTCGTCACCTAGCATGTGCGTCACCGCATTTATCAAATCAAGTCAAATACTGGGGTTTGTACCCTCAGTTCCAATTTTAAAATGGTTACTCTCCTCAAACCGGTGAAAATACTACTCCGCGACGCCTTTGCCTCTCGAATCGGCCTCCACTCGCGTCGAATCTAGTCAAAATCAGAGCGAATACTTCACAATATGCTAAGGGAACAAAGCCTAAGCGAAAACAATCAAAAGAAAAAACAAAAATCCCGAAATTAGCAAAACCCGAGCCCCGGTCCCACTTCTCGTAACTCAGAAATTTTTACAACAACGGGTTCCTTATCTCCCCACGAGTTCATACATACCAAAAGTGTAACGACCCGGCCGGTCATTTTTGGAATTTATGCCCCGATCCCCTGTTAACTGCTTCCCCCAAGTTTATTTTTGCTATTTTGATTTGCCTGTACATTCGGTTTTGAGTTTCGAAGAGTTTTGGGACACTTAGTTCCTAAATGAGAGCTTAAGTGTTGGAAAGTTGTCCGTCGTCGGACCAGTGTGAAGACGGCCTCGGAATGGAAATTCGATTATTCCGTTAGGCGATTTCGGGGTTAGGAGTGTGATCGGGATGTGTTTTGGAGGTCCGTAGCTAATTTAGGCTTGGAATGCCGAAGGTTGAATTTTGGAAGATTTTTGGTTCGATAGTGAAATTTTGATCCAAGGGTCGGACTGGAATTCCGAGAGTTGCAGTAGTTCCTTCATGTCATTTGGGATGTGTGTGCAAAATTTCAGGTTATTCGGAGATGGTTTGGTTAGGTTTTTGATCGAAAGCGTATTTTTGGGAAATTTGAAGTTCTTAGGCTTAAATCCTTGATTAATTCGAGGTTCCGATGTTGTTTTAGGTGTTTTAAGGATTGGTACAAGTTTGAATAAGGTATTAGGTGATGTTGGTGCTTTTGGGTGAGGTCCCGGGGGCCTCGGGGTGATTTCGGATGGTTGACGGGAAGGTTGAGGAAGCGTTGCAGATGCTGTAGCATTGCTCCTATTGGTATTTTTGCATCTGCGGTTTGGGGACCGCAGATGCGGCGCCGCAGAAGCGGCTTTGGGTCAAGTCTTCAGAAACCGCAGATGCGGTTAAGAGCTCGCAGAAGCGGAATCACCCCTGCGGTTAGGGGTTCACAGATGTGGAAGCTCGCATTTTAATGAGAGTCGCATATGCGACGTCGTGTCCGCAGAAACGGGATTGCAGATGCAGTCCCTGAGTTGCAAATGCGGAAATCGCTGGGCTGAACATATAAATAGTTGCCTTTGCGAAAATTGGCTATTCTTCCACCATGTTCATCCGGGTTTGAAGCTTTTGAGAGGGATTTTCGAGGAATACAAAGGGAAATCACTTGGAGGTAACGTCCTTGTCCTCATAACTCGTTTTTATGTGATTAAAGACCTAATTAATGGTGAGACATTTAGGTAAGATGGGTAATTAGGGCTTGAGTTTAAGAGACCTTTTATTGAGAATTGAAGGGTCATTTGGACTCCGATTTCAATGTTCTTGTTATGTATAGACTCGTGAGAGTGTGAGGTTTCTAAAAATATAAATTTCACCGAATTTCGAGACATGGGCCTGAGGGACATATTGGTAATTTTACATAATTTCGCGTATTAGTTTAGAATTTAATTATAGAATCAATTGCTTGAGGTGTTATTTACATTATGAAATGGAATTGAATAGATTTAGGCCATTCGGAGTTGGATACTCGTGGCAAAGGCATGGTTTCGAGTTGATTTGGGCTTTATTCGAGGTAAGTGGCTTGTCTAACCTTGTGTGGGGGACCTTTCCCCTTAGGATTTGTTATTGTGGTAATTGAAATGCCTCGTACGTGAGGTGACGAGCACGTACTTGAGCTAATTGTTTAAAAATCCGGTTTTCTCTAAGTATTTCAATTGAGTTCCTCTCTCCTGCTTTATTTAATTGTGTATTTAGCCTGTGGATAGTTTAGAGAAGTATGTTTAGTAGACTTTATTGCCTATTTGCTCAATTTGCCTTAATTGCAATACGTGAAGCATGTTAGCCTAGACTTATCTGTTTACTTGGTACGAAATCTAGCTTTGTTGAATATTCTTGTGTTGATGTACTGCGTGTTTACTTTAGGACTGCGGGACGGTATCCCGGGAGCTCCCCTGTAAGTTTACTTTGGGACTACGGGATTGCATTCCAGGAGATCCCCTTCACACTTATGAGTTGCACTACGGGAATGCACCCGGGAGATTCCACTGGATATGATATTTATATTTGGGGGCTACAGGACGGTATCCTGGGAGATCCCCGGTTATTATTTTGGAACTGTGTTGTATTCTCTTGTGGTGTTTTACTTGCCCTTATAGTAGTTGTTGCTTCCTTCATATTCGTATTACTCATTACATTGCTTAATTCATTATGTTAAACCCTGTATCTTATTTAGCCTCAGTAGGGCCCTGACCTTCCTCGTCACTACCCAACCGGGGTTAGGCTTGGCACTTATTGAGTACCGCTGTGGTGTACTCATGCCTCTTCTGCGCATGTTTTTCATGTGCAGATCCAGGTACTTCTTCTCAGCTCTACCATCCTTGAGGGAGGCGACTACTTAGAGACTTCGAGGTACATCTGTCGCGTCCGCAGACCGAGGAGTCCCCTTCTATTCTTGCTTTCTAGTATTTAGCCCTTCTGTATTTTCTGCTTTTATTAGACAAATTCCAGAGTTAGAGCTATGTAATATTTCTCTTTCCTTAGCTTGTGATTCGTGGGTTTCCGGGTCTTGGATTTGGATATTGGCTTGAGTTATATATATGGTGTATGCCGAGTGACACAGTTGAACACTATTATTGCGTTATTTCTGTTTTTAAATTGTTTTACTTCCACAAGTTGGTTATATTCCGCAATTTAGGCTTACCTAATCGTAGAGACTAGGTGCCGTCACGATAGTTCACGGAGGGCGAACTGGGGTCGTGACAAGTTGGTATCAGAGCTCTAGGTTTATAGGAGTCACGTATCACAAGTCGGTTTATTAGAGTCTCGTTGATCGGTATGGAGACTTCTTTACTTATCTACGAGAGGCTATGTAACTGTTAGGAAAATTTCCACTTCATTTGATTTCCTTGTCGTGCGAGATTTTTGATATCACAACTAAACATCTGTCTTTCCATTCTCTCACAGATGGTGAGGACACGCGCTACCCGAGAGGATCAGGCACCCGCGCCCCCTACTGGAGCCGTCAGAGGTCGGGGCCGGGGTAGAGGCCGAGGATGTGCTCGTGGTGCTACCAGGGCACCCGCGCGAGCTGCTGTCGAGGTACCACCGACTGTACCAGCCGGAGTCCAGACACCTGACATGTCTGCCACTACTTCTCCAGCATTCCAGGAGATTTTGACATATTTTATGAGCATGTATACCACTTTGGCTCAGGCAGGGTTGCTTCCCCTTGCTGCAGCCACATCCCGGGCCGGGGGAGGAGTACGGACTACCGCCACCCGCACTCCTGAGCAACGGGTGCATGTTGAGTAGGTTCTAGAGGTTATTCATGTGCCGCCCGCAGCACCAATTCAGCCCGAGGACAGGGCAACAGCTTTAGAGGATGAGCAGCGGAGACTTGAGAGGTTCAAGAAATATGATCCTCCTGTATTCAGTGGGTTAGCATTAGAGGATACCTTGGGATTTCTGGATGAGTGCTACCGTATTCTCCGTACTATGGGCATATCAGGATCGAGCGGGGTTTCCTTCACTACCTTCCAGCTTCGAGGAGCCGCCTATCAGTGGTGACGTGCATATGAGTTAGACAGTCCGGATAAGGCCGCTTCCCTGACTTGGGCTTCGTTTTCGGATATGTTCACGAGGGAATATGTCCCCCAGAGTCTTAGGGACGCCTAGTGCACGGAGTTTGAGCATTTGCGCTAGGTTACTATGACTGTCTCGGAGTATGCTATCCGTTACATTGACTTGGCTAGACATGCACCAGCTTTGGTTTCTACGGTTCGCGAGAAGGTTCCTCGGTTCATTGAGGGGCTTATTCCCAGCATCAAATCTAGCATGGCTCGTGAGTTAGAGATGGATATATCTTATCAGAAGGTGGTGAGCATTGCTAGGAGAATTGAGGGTATGCATGCTAGGGATAGAGAGGAGAGGGAGGCCAAGAGGTCTCGAGAGTCGGGCCATTTTTCTGGTGCCCGTGCCCCAGCTGCAGGTCGTCATGGTAGGGGTCATATGGGTTGCCCCGTTGATTCAGCTCTTCCAGCAGCCAGTGGTATTCTAGCTCCACCTAGGCCTCAAGAGCCTTATTATGCACCTCCAGTCTCTAGTGCGCCTCCTGCACGGGGTGCTTCCAGTGGTCAGTCCAGCAGACTTGGCCCGAGCTAGTCACAGCCGCCATGTCCTCCCAGAGCTTGTTTTGAGTGTGGTGAAACATGCCATATGGTGAGGGATTGCCCCATACGTAGGAGGGGTGGACCTTCGCAGACTCCTCAGCCACAGCAGGCCCCGAAGAGCTCTCAGGCTATGGTCCCAGCACCAGTTGCTACCCCACCGGCCCAGCCAGCTAGAGGTGGAGGTTGGGGAGGTAGAGGTCGCCCTCGAGGGGGAGGCCATGCCAGATATTATGCTCTTCCAGGCCGTACTGAGGCCGCCGCCTCCGATTCTGTCATCACAGGTACTATCTTGGTTTGTCACAGAGATGCATCGGTTCTATTCGATCCAGGCAGCACTTACTTTTATGTGTCTTCTTTTGCTCCGCATTTGGGTGTACCTCGGGATTCTTTGAGTTCCCCAGTTTATGTTTCTACTCCTGTGGGAGATTCTCTTATTGTAGACAGCGTCTACCGGTCATGTTTGGTTATTCTTGGTGGTTTTGAGACCAGAGCCGACTTATTATTGCTCAGCATGGTTGATTTTGATATTATCTTGGGCATGGACTGGTTGTTGCCCCATTATGCTATTCTTGATTGTCACGCCAAAACCGTGACATTGGCCATGCTAGGTGTACCGCGTATTGAGTGGAGGGGTGCCTTAGGTCACACTCCCAGTAGAGTTATTTCTTTCCTTAAGGCTCAGCGTATGGTTGAGAAAGGCTGTGATGCGTACTTAGCTTATGTGAGAGATACCAGTATGGATACTCCTTCTGTTGAATCAGTCCCAGTAGTACGGGATTTCCCTGATATGTTTCCAGCTGATCTTCCGGGCATGCCACCCGATAGAGACATTGATTTTTGCATTGATCTGTTGCCGGGCACTCAGCCCATTTTTATCCCTCCGTACCGTATGGCTCCTCCTGAGTTGAAGGAGTTTAAGGAGCAATTGCAGGAATTATTTGATAAGGGTTTCATTCGGCCCAGTGTATCGCCTTGGGGTTCTCTTGTGTTATTTGTGAAGAAGAAGGATGGTTCTATGCGCATGTGTATTGATTACCGCTAGTTGAATAAGGTGACAGTGAAGAACCGCTATCATTTGCCTCGTATTGATGACTTGTTCGACCAGTTGCAGGGTGCTTGTGTGTTTTCCAAGATTGACTTGCGTTCAAGCTACCATCAGTTGAAGATTCGGGAGCCAGATATCCCGAAGACTTCCTTCACGACTCGGTATGGTCATTACGAGTTCCTTGTTATGTCTTTTGGGCTGACTAATGCCCCAGTAGCCTTCATGCATCTGATGCACAGTGTTTTCCGGCCATATCTTGATTCATTTGTGATCGTTTTTATTGATGACATTCCGGTGTATTCCCGGAGTGTGGGAGAGCATGAGCAGCACCTGAGGACAGTGCTCCAGACCTTAAGAGAGAAGAAGCTGTATGCTAAGTTCTCAAAATGTGAGTTTTGGTTGGCTTCCGTGGCATTCTTGGGTCATGAGATCTCGAGAGAGGGTATTCTGGTAGATTCAAAGAAAGTGGAGGCCGTGCAGAGCTGGCCCAGACCATCCTCAGCTATAGAGATCCGTAGCTTTCTTGTCTTGGCGGGTTTACTACCGTCGATTTTTTTAGGGGTTTTATCTATTGCAACACCTATGACCAGACTGACCCAGAAGGGTGCTCCGTTCTAGTAGGCGGACGAGTGTGAGGCGAGCTTTTAGAAGCTCAAGACAGCCCTGACTACAGCCCCAGTTTTGATATTGCCTACCGGTTCGGGGTCTTATACTGTCTATTGTGATGCCTCGAGAGTTGGCCTAGGAGCGGTATTGATGCAGGACGGTAGGGTGATTGCCTACGCATCCAGACAGTTGAAGATACACGAGAAGAATTATCCTGTCCATGATCTTGAGTTAGCTGCCATAGTTCATGACTTGAAGATCTGGCGTCATTACTTGTATGGTGTACCTTGTGAGATATATACTGATCACTGGAGTTTGCAGCATACGTTCAAGCAGAAGGACTTAATTTGCGTCAGAGGAGATGGCTAGAGCTGCTGGAGGATTATGACATCACTATCTTGTATCACCCGAGCAAGGCCAATATGGTGGCCGATGCTTTGAGCCGCCGGGCAGAGAGTTTGGGGAGTTTGGCTTATTTACCAGCAGCAGAGAGGCCTATGGCGATGGATGTTCAGGCCCTAGCCAGCCAGTTTGTGAGATTGGATCTTTCGGAGCCCAGTCGGGTTCTAGCTTGTGTGGTCTCTCGGTCTTCCTTATTTGATCGTATCCGGGAGCGTCAGTTTGATGACCCTCATTTGCTTGTCCTCAAGGACAAAGTGTTGCATGGCGATGCTCGAGATGTGACTATTGGTGCTGACGGAGTATTGAGGATGCAGGGTCGAGTTTGTGTACCCAATGTTGATGGGCTTCGGGAGTTGATTCTAGAGGAGGCCCACAGTTCGCGGTATTCCATTCATCCGGGTGCCGCGAAGATGTATCAGGATTTGAGGCAGCACTACTGGTGGAGGCGGATGAAGAAGGATATAGTTGGGTTTGTAGCTCGGTGCCTTAATTGTCAGCAGGTGAAGTATGAGCACCAGAGGCCGGGTGGATTGCTTCAGCAGATAGAGATTCCGGAGTGGAAGTGGGAGCGGATCACCATGGACTTCGTATCTGGGCTCCCACGGACTTTGAAGAAGTTCGATGCCATTTGGGTTATTGTGGATCGGCTGACCAAGTCCGCGCATTTCATCCCTGTGTGTACTACCTATTCCTCGGAGCGGTTGGCAGAGATTTATATCCGGGAGATTGTCCGTCTGCATGGTATTCCAGTTTCCATCATTTCAGACAGAGGTACTCAGTTCACATCGCGATTCTGGAGAGCCGTACAGCAGGAGTTGGGTACTCGGGTGGAGTTGAGCACAACATTTCACCCTCAGACGGACGGACAGTCCGAGCGCACTATTCAGATTCTTGAGGATATGCTCCGTGCGTGTGTGATTGAATTTGGAGGTTCTTGGGATAAGTTCTTGCCATTGGCGTAGTTTGCCTACAACAACAGCTATCAGTCCAGCATTCAGATGGCACCGTATGAGGCCTTATATGGTAGGCGATATATATCTCCGGTGGGTTGGTTCGAGCCAGGTGAGGCCAAATTATTGGGCACAAATTTGGTTCAGGATGCATTGGAGAGAGTCAAGGTGATTCAGGTAGACTCCGTACAGCCCAGTCCAGACAGAAGAGTTATGCGGACCGGAAGGTTCGTGATGTTTCCTAAATGGTTGGAGAGCGGGTTCTGCTTCGGGTTTCTCCTATGAAGGGCGTTATGAGATTTGGGAAGAAGGAGAAGTTGAGTCCGAGGTTTATAGGCCCTTTTGAAATATTGAGGCGCGTTGGGGAGGTTGCTTACGAGCTTGCCTTACCTCCCAGCTTGGCAGGAGTTCACCCGGTATTTCATGTTTCTATGCTCCGTAGGTATCACGGTGATCCGTCGCACGTGTTGGATTTCAGCTCAGTCCAGTTCGAGAAGGATCTATCTTATGTTGAGGAGCTAGTGGCAATATTGGACAGGCAGGTCAGGAAGCTGAGGTCAATGAACATTACATCCGTGAAGGTACAGTTGCCGGGTCAGCCGGTCGAGGAGGCGACCTGGGAGATCGAGCAGGATATGCGCAGCCAGTACCCTCATCTTTTTACTACTTCAGGTATGTCTTTGTGCTCTCTCGAGGACGAACGAATGTTTAAGCGTGGGAGGATGTAACGACCCGGCCGGTCATTTTTGGAATTTACGCCCCGATCCCCTATTAACTACTTCCCCCAAGTTTATTTCTGCTATTTTGATTTGCCGGGATGTTCGGTTTTGAGTTTCGGAGAGTTTTGGGACACTTAGTCCCTAAATGAGAGCTTAAGTGTTGGAAAGTTGTCCGTCATCAGACCAGTATGAAGACGGCCTCGGAATGGAAATCTGATGGTTCCCTTAGCTCTGTTAGGCGATTTCGGGGTTAGGAGCGTGATCGGGATATGTTTTGCAGGTCCGTAGCTAATTTAGGCTTGGAATGCCGAAGGTTGAATTATGGAAGATTTCCGGTTCGATAGTGAAATTTTGATCCGAGGGTCGAAATGGAATTCCGAGAGTTGCAGTAGTTCCTTCATGTCATTTGGGATGTGTGTGCAAAATTTCATGTTATTCGGAGATGGTTTGGTTAGGTTTTTGATCGAAAGCGTATTTTTGGGAAATTTGGAGTGCTTAGGCATAAATCCTTGATTAATTCGAGGTTCCGATGTTGTTTTAGGTGTTTTAAGGATTGGTACAAGTTTGAATAAGGTATTAGGTGATGTTGGTGCTTTTGGGTGAGGTCCTGGGGGCCTCAGGGTGATTTCGGATGGTTGACGGGAAGGTTGAGGAAGTGTTGCAGTTGCTGTAGCATTGCTACTTCTGGTATTTTCGCATCTGCGGTTTGGGGACCGCAGATGCGGCGCCGCAGAAGCGACTTTGGGTCAAGTCTTCAGAAACCGCAGATGCGGTTAAGAGCTCACATAAGCAGAATCGCCCCTGCGGTTAGGGGTCCGCAGATGCGGAAGCTGGCATTTTAATGAGAGTCGCAGATGCGACGTCGTGTCCGCAGATGCGGCCCCTGAGTCGCAAATGCGGAAATCGCTGGGCAGAACATATAAATAGTTGCCTTTGCGAAAATTGGCTATTCTTCCACCATTTACATCTGGGTTTGAAGCTTTTGAGAGGGATTTTCAAGGAAAACAAAGGGGAATCACTTGGAGGTAATGTCCTTGTCTTCATAACTCGTTTTTATGTGATTAAAGACCTAATTAATGGTGAGAAATTTTGGTAAGATGGGTAATTGGGGCTTGAGGTTAAGAGACCTTTAATTTAGGAATTGAAGGGCCATTTGGACTCCGATTTCAGTGTTCTTGTTATGTATAGACTCGTGAGAGTGCGAGGTTTCTGAAAATATAAATTTCACCTAATTCCGAGACGTGGGCCCAAGGGGCGTTTTGGTCATTTTACCTAATTTTGCGTATTAGTTTAGAATTCAATTATAGAATCAATTGCTTGAGGTGTTATTTACATTATGAAATGGAATTGAATAGATTTGGGCCATTTGAAGTCGGATACTCGTGGCAAAGGCGTGGTTTCGAGTTGATTTGGGCTTTATTCGAGGTAAGTGGCTTGTCTAACCTGGTGTGGGGGACCTTTCCCCTTAGGATTTGTTATTGTGGTAATTGAAATGCCTCGTATGTGAGGTGACGAGCGCGTACTTGAGCTAATTGTTGAAAAATCCAATTTTCTTTAAGTATTTCAATTGAGTTCCTCTCTCCTGCTTCATTTAATTGTGTATTTAGCCTGTGGTTAGTTTAGAGAAGTATGTTTAGTAGACTTAATTGCCTATTTGCTCAGTTTGCCTTAATTGCAATGCGTGAAGCATGTTAGGCTAGACTTATCTGTTTACTTGGTACGAAATCTAGCTTTGTTGAATATTCTTGTGTTGCTATACTGCGTGTTTACTTTGGGACTACGGGACGGTATCCCGGGAGCTCCCCTGTATGTTTACTTTGGGACTACGGAATTGCATTTCGGGAGATCCCCCTGCACACTTATGAGTTGGACTACGGGACTGCACCCGGGAGATTCCACTGGATATGATATTTATATTTGGGGGCTACAGGAGGGGCTCCTGGGAGATCCCCGGTTATTATTTTGGAACTGTATTGTATTCTCTTGCTGTGTTTTACTTGCCCTTATAGTAGTTGCTGCAGCCTTCATATTCGCATTACTTATTACATTGCTTAATTCATTCTGTTAAACCCTTTATCTTATTTAACCTCAGTAGGGCCCTGATCTTCCTCGTCACTACCCAATCGAGGTTAGGCTTGGAACTTACGGAGTACCGCTGTGGTGTACTCATGCCTCTTCTGTGCATGTTTTTCATGTGCAGATCCAGGTACTTCTTCTCAGGTCTACCATCCTTGAAGAGGCGACTACTTAGAGATTTCGAGGTACATCTGCCGCGTCCGCAGACCGAGGAGTCCCTTTCCATTCCTGCTTTCTAGTATTTAGCCCATCTGTATTTTCTGTTCTTATTAGACAAATTCCGGAGTTAGAGCTATGTAATATTTCTCTTTCCTTAGCTTGTGATTTGTGGGTTTCCGGGTCTTGGATATGGATATTGGCTTGAGTTATAAATATGGTGTATGCCGAGTGGCACGGTCGAACACTATTATTGCTTTATTTCTGTTTTTGTATTGTTTTATTTTCGCAGGTTGGTTATATTCCGCAATTTAGGCTTACCTAGTCGTAGAGACTAGGTGCCGTCACGACAGTTCACGGAGGGCGAACTGGGGTCGTGACAAAAAGTTCTCAAATCCGACCCCAAATGGTCCTTCAAACCCCAATCAAAAATCCAAAATTCCAAGCCCTAGTTCTTCCATTTTTAGTTCAAGTTTCCATGAATTTCTAGGTGGATTTCACAATAGAATCGAGTTTTAGTTCCGAAATTCTTACCTCCAAACGTTTCTCCTTGAATCCCTCTTTAATCTCATTCAAAAAGCACACAAAATGATCAACTATGGGTGAAAATAGACCCAAAATCGCGGACAGACGACTTAAAAACATTCTGCCCAGGCCTGATTTTCCTTCTTCGCGAACGCGGTCAAACTCTCGCGTTCGCAGAGCACAAACTCGCATTGACCAAAATTTGTTCTACGCGAACGCGACATGCAGGTCGTGAATGCGACACTTCCTCCACCTTGACCTTTGCGAGCGTGATACGCCCTATGAGAACGCGATGAACAAAAGACCTCGAACTCCTCAGACCCAAATTACCCTACACGATCGCGAAGACCATCTCGCGAACGCGATGCACTGCATCCCAGCCTCCCGCGAACGCGAAGCCCATATCGCGAACGCGAAGACCAAATCCTGGCCTTCCTCAATTCCTCCTTCGCGAATGCGAGGCTCCTCTCGCAAACGCGAAGAGATAATTCTCTGCAACAGCTGAGCAGATTTCTGCAATTTCTCAAACTCCAAAATGGTCCGATTGACCACCCTAAACTCACCCGGGGCCCCCGGGACCTCAACCAAAAGCACCAACACATCCTAAAACCTTATTCAAACTTGCTCCAATCAGCAAAACACCGCACACAACATCGAATTACCCAAAACACATCGGATTCAAGCCTAAGTTTCTAAAAATCTTCTGAAATACGCTTTCGATCAAAAACCTAACCAAACCACGTCCGAATGACCTGAAAATTTGCACACACATCCCAAATGACATGACGAAGTTACTGCGACTCTCAAAATTCCGTTCCGACCCTTATATCAAAATCTCACCTATCAACTGAAAATTGCCAAAATATCAACTTCGCCAATTCAAGCCTAATTCTACTCCGGACCTCCAAAACCCATTCTGATCACACTCCTAAGTCTTAAATCACCTCCCGAAGCTAACCGAACCATCGGAACTCACATCCGAGCCATCTAACACATAAGTCAACTTCCGGTTGACTTTTTCCAACTCAAACCTTCTTAAAAGAGACTAAGTGTCTCAAACCTTATCAAAATCATTCCGGAAACGATCCGACCAACCCGATGCCACAAAACACGGATAACGAAGCATAAAGAAGAAAAAATGGGGGAAACGGAGCGGTAACTCATGACTGGCCGGGTCATCACATATTATCACAAAATAGAACGCTGAAATGTAAATAGTTTAGAAAAACATGGTTTTGTAACTTAGGATGAGGTAGTTTTTTGGGAGTGCTGAAATATAAATACCTTTTCAAGACTCGGAGAATAAGTTGAGCCGAAAGAATGGGGTAGATTTTGGCCTTTCATAGCTCGTGCACTACTTACATCAACAGATGAAGGAAGATTTGATCTAGCACACACTTGTATATCATGAACATCTAATTCAGGGTTGTTTTGCACCAATTGACTTAAAAAATGTCGCATTTCTTCTCTCATCATTTCCTTCATTTCTTCCTTCAGAGAAGTCATTTTATTGGCATGCTTTTGTTTAAGCTTGTTGATTTCTTCATCTCTTTTCAGAGAGCTTGTCGACACCGATCTACCATAGCATCTAACCCGACCAGGCTGCTCCTTTCCAAAGACAACCCTAAATGCATCATCTGTTGTTTCTACAGAACTTTGACGATTCTGAAGTTCAGACTGTGGAATAAAATATTATTAAGCATCATTTACAAGTCAAGATAGATTGAATGTAATGTCTTGTTTCTAACTTAAAAATAAAGATTTTGAGCACTAGAAATCAAGACTTCAGGAATTCCAAAATGATTTAGATAGAAACCAATAAAACTAAAACTTAAGAAGTTTAATAAAAAACCTGAAAAATTCACAAACCAAAATGAGAATGTAATGTGTACAGGGTGCACACTGGTAACCTGCTCATTATGCAATAGCTCACAAACCAAAATTATACAAATACAATAGGCCACCAACTAATACAAAACTGATCTCCCACTTATCAACTAACTCCTCTAAAAAAATTCATATACTATATATTCCTAATTTTCCATAACACTTCTTTTGCACCAGATTGATATAGCAAACAATTATTCTTTATTCAGGAAATATGTTACCTTCTTTCTTCAAAGCAGACCCTATTTTTTCCCAACCATATTGTCCATAAACATATAGAGAAATTATTCTCCACTTAGCTAATTGACTCTTAGCCATATTTTGAAGTTGCCAAATCTTTAGTAAGCATTTCACATTTGAGGGCAATACCATCTGATTCCATACATATTTAAAAGAAAGAGCTCCTAGCATTATTTTGCCATTTTGCAATGAATAAAATGGTTATTAGACTTATGATAAGAGAACCAACTTGAGTTAATAATCATTATCTCAAAAACTCAGTAGTAACACATTGCTCATTGATAATTCTACACTGTCTAGATAAAGTCAAATTCCATGAGTAAATAATACATATTACTATAATAGTTTAGGAAGACGTGAATGCTTTTAACAATTTTAACGATGGATCCCTCAAGACCAAACCAACTCATTAAGCAGTTAACAACATTGTACAACTTTCACTCTATTATAATAGCTGTATAGGTACCAGTTAGGGTGCCAATCTAGTATAGCACTGCTAACAGGACGGTCAGTCGATAGCGAAAGCAAAACTTCTCACATCTCTATGACTCTTTGTTCTCATGACCTCAAAGTGATTGACTACATTCAATATAAAGGAGAAAAAAGGATTTATCCCGCTATTCAACTACCCATCCAAGAGCATTTGGCTTCAGAATACTTTATTCTTTTTATTTTTCTATGGACTGCATAAATCTTCTCTTCCAGCCCAAAGGAGGATAATCTCTTTTGGCAGCTCAATCCTCACGGTAATAATTATGCCAATTCTACCTAAAAATGCACAAAATGGAAGACCACAATATTGTATCTCACCCAAAAAAATTTGCAAGGTCAAAAAATCAATATACATAAACATTGCAAATCTGTAATAAAAAAGCACATATTAGAATATCTCATTCTATTGGGTTGTAGTAGCTCTAAGTTTGGAATCAGTTATAAAGAAAAACCAATTTAGAGATATCAAAGTGAACAAGTCATAGGAGTACTATCAGTTATTATGTTTTGCCCCTTTGGTCAGTAGCTTTTTAAGTTTTTATTTTTGGGGTAACTCTAACATCTACTCAAGTACACATAAGACCATATGCCCATTATACCATACTTTGGGATCAGATTAGGAAGTGAAGGATGTGAAAGGAGTTAAAACTTGGTAACTTTAAACAAACAATCAACTAAAAGACTATACAGAATTTTAAATAAAGAGGTGCAAAACATGTAATTTAAAAATTTAGAATACCCATCTAATCTATAATTTCATTAAATCAATAACATAGAAGTATTAAAGGCAGAGGCAAAATGACGAAGAGTATATTCGCCATATGATAATCCTGAATAACTTGGTAAAACCAAATTAACTAGCAAATATGAATGAAAAAAAAAATATCATAACTTCAAGTAAAGAATAAACTGCATAATTTTACCAAAAGGTCCAGAATTTACAAATATAATATTGCACTCATATATAATCAAAAATAATAACTACCCAAACAAATAAAGCTCGTCAAAAGTAAGATCATATTTTTGAGAAAATAAAGAGTACCCATTAAAGATATTTCCATGAGATGGGTTTTACTAAATCATTCATGTGGAGGCTTGTTTTAATTTTTGCTTTCTTAGATTATCAAACAGAAAAAACACTTTCATGACATGGGTATGGTATGATGCCTATAATACAAATATTTTAAAAACTAAGAAATTACAATTGTAAAGCAATAGAAGCAGCAGTAAGCAAGGATGAAAGAAGCAGTTATTTTACCTTTTTGGCATAAAGTAGGGATAAAGTAGGCGAAAGATAGAAATTGTTTCCTATCGGGTTTCCAACTATACAGTCTTTTTTTTTTGGGAATCGGGGGGAATATTTCATGAAGTGCAATTTTGGTGGGAAACTTTTTTGGAAATTTTTTATTTTGGAATTTTTAGGGTACGCTTACAGAGGGTTGCAGTTAATATGAAAATATAGCTTCCTTTAAAAAACGTAGCAATACAATTAAAAAGCGTGGCCAAAACTTTTATATTTAGGTAACACTTAAAAATAGTTGTCTTTACATTTAAAAAGAACGCTTTATAAGTGTTGCCATAAAACATGTGGCCAAAGACGCTACTCAAAGGCGACACCTAAAAGTGTTCCCACAGATACTTGTGGGAACACTTTTTGAGTGTCGCCTAAATTAGTGTGGCTATAGGCCTAAAATGTTGTAGTGAGTCCTAGTCCCAGTCTATCTAGTCCCTTCATTGGTTGACCTATAGAATATTGAGAGGTCTTGCAATAAACTAGCAAGCACGGACCTGCCTTCGTGTAGCTCGACTTAAAGTGTTCCCTTCGCCGCATTGTTAAGAACCTCCTTTGAGAAAACATAACTAGGATAAAACTCAAGTGAGGGAAAAAAGAGTATGACATGGAGGACGCTTTATCTCTTAAAAGTTGAAGTATTTGAGGTGGCTGATATTCTAATTGTTTGGTGGTAGCTTTCTTTGCATTGGTTCTAGTTGGAATGAACCTTTATTTGCTTTTGCTGTGATTTTGTACGGACCGTCCCAATTTGTTCCATGCTTGCCTTCCCTGGGATCTTTGCTCGCTTGAGTTTTATCTTTCAGTACTTAGTCCCCAACTTTGAGCCGCCTGACCTTTGCTTTCTTGTTATAGTAGCGTTATGCTTGTTGCTTTTGGCAATCATTCTAATATAGGCCATAGCTCTTCGTTCGTCGAGTTGATGTATTCTGCTCTTATCTTTTTTTTTGCGTTGCTCCATGGGAGTATCTTAGGTTAGGTTCTCCGACTTCGACTGGTATTACTACCTCGGTCCCATAGACCAAAGAGTAAGGCATCTCTCTTGTGCTCGTCTTCGGAGTTGTTCGGTAAGCCCACAACACTTCTGGTAATATTTCACAGTCCCTTGGCATCTTCAATCTCCTTCTTCATGATGTTTAGTATCAAATTGTTGGAGGACTCTACTTGCTCGTTGCCCCAGAGTGGTATGGGGTCGAGAGTATCCTTTTGATATGACATTTCTCTAAGAATTTGAAAGTTTTCTTTCCTGTGAACTAGGGTTCACTGTTGCAGCTGATCTCTTTGGGAAGGCCAAATCGGTATATGATATTTCTCCATATAAAGGTGATTACTTCATGCTCCCGTATTTGGGTGAATGCTCATTCTTCCACCCACTTAGAGAAATAGTCAGTTAAAACCAAAAGGAATCATACGTTACCTCGCCTTGTCGGGAGGGGCCCACAATGTCTATTACTCATTTGATGAACGACCAAGGTGAGATGACCGAGTAGAGGTGTTCGACCGCTTAGGGAATTATTGGGGCGTACTTTTGACATTGCTCGCATCTCTTCACGAAGTCTGCGACATCCTTTTTCATGGTGGTCCAGTGATATGTGGGGATTTTGACCGCTTATTAGCGTCTTTTAGCTTTAGTTTTAGTCTAAATGGCTTGAATTGTGTTCCCGAAACTAATGAAATTATGCAAAGATGCAGGAATGATGGAAGTTAATCTCTCAAGAAGAAATCCAGCTCAAAGAGGAGTAGTCCAAGCACAAAGCAACAAAAGGCATAGAAGCACACAATGTGCAGTCCGCAGAAGAAATTACGAACCGTAGAATTCCAGCTGTGGCCGCAAAAAAAGAAGAAAACTTTAGCATAGATTTGCGTAAATTGCGGACTGCACATGAATTGTGCGGCCGCAAAGCTGAGCTAGAAGTTAAGATCAGAGAGTGTGAAAAAAGACCAAGTCCAGAGCCTCTGTGAATTGCGGACTGCCCAAGAATTGTGTGGTCGCAGAAGAATGCCTTGCAGCCGCAGTCCTAATTCTGTGGACCGCAGATAAGTTGCCTCGCAATCGCATTACAGAAATGTGCGACAACAGACCTCCAGTTCCTGACAGATGAAGAAATCTGCGGACCGCACATGGAATTGTGCGGTGGCAGAACATCTCGAGGAGTATTTTTGTCCGAGATTTTTAGCCTTGTATAAATAGAATAGTTTCACGAAATTAGGTCAAGTTTTGAATATCTGAAGCACTGTAGCCGTTTTTCTTTGTTGTTTTATGAGACTTTAGCTTACTTTGGTGTTTTAACATTAGATTTCTTTATTTTAATCTTTCAATATGAGTTTTATTAGCTTATCCTCCTTGTTTTCTTCTACACCCAGTATGAGTAGCTAGATTTTTACTAGGATTGTGACCCAACCCTAGTGTGTAAACCTTATGGGTGATCAATTTTATGCTTGTTTATGATTGGGTGTTTATTATTTAGCTTAGTTCATGCTTTATTTGTAGAATTGATGGTTGCAAACATTGATTCATGCCTATTTGACTTAAGTCTCTACCTGAGAAAGAGGGACCTAGTCTAGGTTAACTTAGCTAACAAGGAATTAGGCCTATTGAGAGAATGATTAACCCAATTAAAGGGTTCAACCTAGAGATAGTAACAACCCGACCTGAGCTCTTACCAACTATTTTGGTTGATACCCATTTAGTCTTGAGAAAGCCAAATTGCGCAAAATCACTCTCTGATCGAGAGGTATTGAGTGGGTAATATAGAGTTGTGAGCTATAATACACCCCAATCACCAAAACACGCATAAAAGTTTTTATACCATTAGGAAAACACCTACGTGATTGTCACACCTCTAGGCCTTTTA
>NW_017677470.1:0-24778 GCF_001879085.1 Nicotiana attenuata
CCCCATCACAACTCATGGTCACGCTGATAACTCACTTACTAACTAGAGCTACTCTCACATATATGACAAGTAGACGAGGGTGTACATATATACTCAGCAATATCAGGAGAACTTCATATCCAATGGGAGTGTTAAACTATGTGTATGCTTGTGCAAGGGCTTTAACATAGTTCCTACTAGCTAATAAGCATAAGGAAAAGAACGGACGACATGTAAGATGTTTTCTCACAACTTCCACGAGATAAAACTCATACACATAAGCATACCACAACACAATATCAAATAGCAAGAATGCCCCTAGGCCATCACAAATCATCACAGTCAACCCCTGACATAACCCACCTTGTCTCGCCGCGTGTCCAAATAATAACATAATGAGTGCCCGCCTTGTTTCGCCACACGTGCATCATAATGTTCCCACCTTGTCTCGCCACATGCGCAACCCACATATAAGTGTATATATATATACACACATACACACACACACACATATCCCACCTTGTCACGCCACATGCGCAATATGTCAATAGTAGCCATAGCACGGCTGAAACCTCGTGCAACCCAATAACATCAACCGCATGGTAGACACCTCGTGCATCACAATATCAACAACCGCATGGCAGAAACCTCGTGCACCACCACAACAAGTACCACAACAACAATGACAATATATACAAGAACATGACAACTAAATCAACTCGAGAACTTTCGATCACAAGGAGACGGTAAAACTAGCTCACTAGGAATAACCACAATAGAGAATGCTAAGCGTAATAAGAACCTCTCAACAACGGAAAAAATAATGTGAAGCGACGATCCCACAATATGTAGTTCAACAACAAGGAATCTAACCCGGATCAAATAATTCCAAATAAGGAAAATGTCAACTAAATATAGTATACCAAAACTTCGTTTAACGTTGGGCAATTTACAAAGAATATACAAGAATTTCAATTAATGATGAACAGCAAGAAGATAATCATAACCTCATTTAAGACTAAACAATTACAGGAGAGATAATAATGGTTACCAATAAAGACAAGCAGTTATGAAAGATAACATGACAATAGAAGAGGTAAAAATCTTCAATTAAGCAAAATAAGAGTCAAATAGGCAATAAGAATGAATCATAAAGCAATTAACACCAATTAAAGCATGTAGAGGTGAAACTAGTAAATGGAAGCTCGATCGTATCAAGAACGACTTCATACTCAGTGAATACAAGGACATAAGAACTCTAAAAGGCCAACTTTCCACAAATAAGTCTGAACACGCACTCCTCACCTCGTGTACACGGACTACAATAAACATAGAAGACTCAAATCTTAAGGGAAAGTCCCCCACACGAGGTTAGGCAAGATACTTACCTCAACCCGACCAATTCAATACTCAATTTAGCTTTTCCTTTATCGATTCATCAACGCTCGGCTCAATCTAGCCAAAAATGAGTTGAATACATCAAACAATGCAAGAGAAAATAATATCAATTGACAAAACTATGATTCTTATACAATTTGAAAAAAGTCAACAAAAGTCAACTCCTCGGGCCCGCACCTCGGAACCCGATAAAATTTACAAAAACCGAACACCCATTCCACTACGAGTTCACCCATACAAAAATAATCTAATTCCGATACCATTTGGTCATTCAAATCATCATTTTACCTTTTTGAAAGATTTCACAATTTTCCCCAAATTTTCTTAGATTCTCATGAATTTGATGTTAAATCTAAGATATAATCACAAAATATAGTTGGAAATTGATTAGAGACACATACCCATTGATTTGGAGAAGTTTGGGTCTTTGGAAAATCGCCTATGGAGGTTTAGGGTTTGAGAAAAATTGAAAAATGTGTGAAAATCTCGTCAAAAATCACACTTAACAGGCCTCAGATGTCGAATTTGCGACCCAGGGTTCGCAATTGCGAACCCTCGCAATTAGTGAACAAGGCAGGGCTGGCACATTTGCGACTAAAAGTTCGCATTTGCAAAATGGGCACCGCAGTTGCGATGAAAAAGTTCGCATTTGCGGCCACACCAGAAACCAGCAATTTTTCCCGACACGAAAATGAGCATAACTTCCTCATACGAACTCCAAATTCGATGATTCTTTTTCCTATGGCTCCATAATTTCAATAAGGATCTAATGGTTCAAAAAAAGCTGAATTTGGATCTCATTTGCTCAATATGGTATCATTTTTGTTCGAAGAAACGACGATGAAGCATCCAAAAACAAGCGCAACATAGCCTAAACCCATTCGAAACTCACCCAAGCCCTCGGGGCTCCAAACCGAACATGCACGCAAGTCTAAAAGCATCATACGGACTTGCTCGTGTGATCAAATCTTCATAATAACATCAAAAACTATGAATTTAACCTCAAAACTCATGATTTTCTAACTTTTCTAGCGGTCGTCCAAATCACGTCAAATTAATTCGGATTCTCACCAAATTTCATAGATAGAAGTTAAATATCATAACAAACTTGCACCAGGCTCCTGAACCAAAATACGGGCCCGATACCAACGAGTTCAAACATTAATTCATTTATTTATTTCCATTAAAAACCAGCACAATAATTTTCTTCAAAAATTGTTTTCTAAGGCTAGGGACCTCGGAATTCAATTCCGGGCATACGCCCAAGGCCCATATTTTACCGCGGACCTCCCGTGATTGTCGTAACACAGATCCGGGTCCGTTTGCTAAAAATGTTGACCAAAGTCAACTAAAAACCAAATTTTAACTCTAGAAATTACTATATTTTTCATATTTTCACATAAAAGCTTTCTAGTTTCACTCCCGGACTGCACACGCAAGTAGATACACATAGTATGAAGCTACTCATGACCTCAAACTGCTGAACCGAACGAAATTGCTCAAAACGACCAGTCGGGTCGCTACACTTTCCAAATCAACTCTGAACTTCTCGGGATTCAATTCCGACCGTGCGCACAAGCCATAATACCTGAAATGAAGCTGCTCATGGCCTCCAACTGCTGAGCGACACGCTAGAGCTCAAAATGACCGGTCGGGTTGTTACATTCTCTCCAACTTAAACATATGTTCCTCCTCGAACGTGCTAAGAAATGCGCTGGAGTAGGCTGAAATCACAGTTAAACACCTTGTGCAGCTACCCGTGCTACCACAACCCAGTTGAGCATATTAGCTTGAGCAAATCTGAAGATATTCTCTTTTATTCAAATAAATGAGCCTTAGAGCCCAGTTTCAACATATGAAATTCTCTGCCAAGCATGCTCCCAATATAAAAACACTGTATAAATCACCACATGATGCACCGATACAAGATTGCGTACCTTTGCTGAATTCACACTATGCACCACGTCGTTCACAGGACCATAATGACATTCTCTTATCATAATAGCCGACTTTCCCCGAGTCTGATGCTCACATTGCACCTCATGATATATTTAAGTCTGGTTCAAACTCTTACAATACTGCCATGACGGAAGAGACATGTAGAAATTCATAACCAACTGCCGGGTCTACAAATCATTGAGGCTACACTCCTGACATGAACACTACCTCATTCTGAACCAAATAATGATCTTTGCTCTTTAATATACTTCGTACGATCCGATAGTACTGATCCTAGATCCAAAAACATTGTCTCACCCAGTACGAACTGCTCAGGCAACGAGTCACCCTAAACATGACCAAAAGTCTCATATGATTCCACAACGTGCCAATAGGCTACCAACTCGAACACGATACATAAGAAAGACGAGCTCTGGAAGGGACTACCCCACTCACACAGTTAATATGAACTCACCTTCGAAAATGGAAAAAAAAACACACAGAATAGAATATAAGGGACTGTAATTATCATCACACTGTTGCAGCGCGCAACCCGATCCGCACATAAAACTCAGTAAGGAGATACGCATCGAGCTAAATTGCTTATTACCACAAAATATCGAATATCGGTCACAAGCACGCTAAGTGCATAATACCGTCCCTGAGGGGACATATAGCGCCATAAGCTAACAAACCCAAGCACAACTGAGGTGCGATACATGTTCTAAAACTAAAGATCCATCCTGCTCACATAACACCATCGCTACGCGGAACCTCAACACATAAGAAATTTACCAAGCTGTTTTGCAACTCACACGACACAATATAGCATTAGATGAAATAGTCGACGACGGATCAACATCCAAAGTCCGAACACTCCTCCATAAGGAGAGCTGTACTGAAATGAACACATTAGGCCCGATATAGAGCCCATATTCATATTTATATCCATCCACAGACCTCAAGCCGATTCTGATCGTACCGAACTAGGCCAATAATCTTTTCGGGGTCCATAATAACCCTTATTTCCCGTAACTCAAGAGAACAACCTTCATAACCGAAGTAATCCTCCCCAGTCCACAAACCAATAAACTGAGTGCCCTCCAGGCATAAATTCTCAATTAACCGTATCACCACAATCTTCATACTTGGTTTCATTCTCCACTCAACCAAGTGACTACATGCCCCACTTATACAATCTTCCTGTGGGACACGCTCCCATGATCTTCTGTAATAGATAACAAGTCTGCACATCCATACTAGCCGCCACACTAACGCTAAAAAGGGTTCAAGAATCCATAAGCAAGATGCAAAGCCTCTTTCAGAGAACACCGATCCCAGGTGACGCTGAAGACAATACCAGCTTACTCTAACCATTCGAACCCCATTCATGCTCATCCGAGCTCGTGACATTCTTGCCAACACCGGACCGCAACCTTGATCCTCACTTTCAAATTCCATACTGCTCACTGTACCTAGTAAACCAGCATGCGATAGTACAAGAATTTCATCACAACTCCTGAACCACTAACATGGTAAACACTTCCTCACATGGAAGCTTTTTACTTAACTCATTCCAAGAGAACCATAGCAACACACGAGTGAATTCTTACAATCGTAGAAGATGCAATTCTTCAAGTAGTGGCCTAAACCACCATAGCCCTTTCCAGGATCCGCCTACACATAGCAGCCATAATACTAGAATTCTTCCGAATAAATTCAATTACGACGACCGACAAGCCTCACACGTACCATTATAAATCACTTGCATAACTTAATCACGCTGAAGGAATTGATCACTGCCACCAGTATGCCAATTCAACCATGGATAACCAATCCAACCTCTTCCAATTTATCCGTAACTGTCTTAGAATAATAATAACTCCATTCAACACATAATGCACTCAACCCGAGTGGACTTGTAACACGAGACCATGCTGTCTCAAATCCCACGAACCATCTCATACCTTCCTTGTGCGCATATCCGCATCTCGACTGGTACATCCATTCGGATAATTCCTCTACGAATCCGAAGTCTTTTTCTCCTTTTCCTCCCAATGCTACCCTGCAAGTCAAAACATCATAGGACATTCTGAGCCTCTTATCATAAGCTGCTTCACAAGCCCGATTTCTTAAACACACTGCGGGCTTGAATCCTTAGGCACCACATTTTTAACCTTTGCATTCACTAGGACCGTTATTGAGAGTCACCCACTCTGACATGGTCCCGAATATAATCAACTGCAAGGCTCTGCTAGCCCATGACTACCCTCTCAAAGAAGCACCCGGCCGAATCACCTTCCTTGCGACTCACTCCTACGCGAAGCAAAATTCCTGAGTCTTCCCAAAGCACGAACACGAATCGATGTTGCCAATTCTAGAACACATTCTTCAATTCCTTTGCTCAACTTACTACTGATGTTCTCTTTCCTTAGCCAAAACAACTTACCAATATGCCGATAACCCGAAACCTCACAAGAAGATAATGATACAACCCAATCGTAGGCGGTGGTACTTTCCCTCTTAGCTTGAAGCCACCATTACCCAACTCCGGAATCCAACAAGATTCTTTCTTCATTGTTGACATGATCTAGCACAACCAACCCGCCAAGCTCCTCGAAATCTTTCTGTATGCATTGATGAATACTCTGAATCATTAACCACATTCACATGTCGGCCTCCTTACCAGATAGCCAGTAGGATTCTTCGCAGAAGCTTCGCCAACCATGCGACCGCTGATCTGCTCACAGGAGATAACCTACCTGTGGAGATTACACGCCGACATCTTCCAACATCGCTGCGCGGGGTACAATTACTACGACATCAACAACTCATCCGGGTCCCGTGCTCATCCACCAGCTGTACAAGTCCATTCACTCCTCGTGGACATTAACTAAATGTGCGACAAAGTTATGTTGTATCCTTCTTCATATCAAGGAGCTTCTTTCCGTCATATCAAATCCCCCGCCTTTAAGCTGGCCAATATTTCAAATTGAGCTCGTAGACTTTATCACCATCCACTAAAATTCCCAAATCACTCCAAAATTTTCTCATGAGTGTAGTTATCCTGCCACTGAATCCACGTGCTGCTCTGCCACTCTCCACTTTGGCCAAACCTTCTTCTTTAAGTAACTATTTGACTTCCGCTTCTTACACCTGGCCTTCTAGAAGTTTAACCACCGCATGAAACTTCCCACACGTCTTTCATCATCCTTCGCTGCTCAGCTGATGCCTTAGATCAAAATTTAACCCAGCAGCTCTTGAACCAATAGACCGCTACTAACTTCAAACCTCTCCGGAGATCATCTCTTCTCGAGCCATCGACATCATAAACATCGATTCAATCCTGAATCGCCGCACCTCGCGATCTCTGACAGCCGCTTCTCCATTACTATCATACAATATCCGGCCCCAAAGGCGAATTGTAGAAGGTCTTAACCGGCGAACTTAGCACATTCAACAAGGACATCGGCACCTCATCACAGACGAAAATTGCACTACGCTCACAAATACCAAGCCTCGTTACTCCATCAACCCAAACCTGAACATTCTTAGCCCGATTGCCTTTCCCCCACTGGGAATAAAATATTGAATCTCTAAATCATGCACCGAATGAACCTCCCTTCAAGTCATTCACTGCCTCAACACGTAGGCAAGCATCCTACTATCACATCAATAATGTGCGACAACCATTCATAAGCACCATGGAAACTTGTGTCTAGCCTCAGAGCTCTCAAAAGTACAGCTACTGGGCTGAAACTACGGAATATCCTTTCACAAGGCGACGACAATAGTCAAATCAACTGCGCTGGGAGAAGCATCCCGCACCACCTCTGTAGTACTTTTAAAATTTCTCAATTCCTTATTTATAATAAGCGCGTAATGTCGCGTTAGATTGGATAGGAAGGAAATAAAGGCATAAGCCTCAAAGGAATCAAATCGCACGATAAGAAATCAAGAAGGGAAGTACTCCTAACAGACCTGTAGCCTCCCGAAGATAAGTACAGACATCTCCGTACCGATCCGCGAGACTCTACTAGACTTGCTCATGACTCGTAAGACCTAAGGGAACCTATTGCTTTAATACCATGTTGTCACGACCCAAAATCCACTAAGGGTCGTGATGGCGCCGGACACGCTGTCAGGCAAGCTAACACCAAGAAATTAATTAAATTCTCGTTTTAGGACTTATTGAAATCATTTCCCTTTTTAACATTAAACAATAAATATGAAATTCACTGAAATAAGATGATTTCTTTAGCCAATTTAATACCGAACAATCTCATAACCATCCCAGAACGCGGTGTCACAAGTGCATGAGCTATCTCTAAGAAACAATATAATACAACAACTGCCCGGAATACAAATAGGATAGAAAGTAACTATGGAAATCTGAAGGAGACTCTGCTGGCTGCGGGTCGTCTCGAGAAGTGCAGCTCACCTAAGTCTCCGTATCAACCATGCTGCTGCACCCACTAGGCCGCTAGAGATGCATATGCTTGTGCAACAAAAATGCACATCAAGTGTAGCAAGAGTACGAAAACGTGTACTCAGTAAGTATCCCGCCTATACTCGAAGAAGTAGAGACGAGAGGTCGACTTTGACACTTACTAGTGATCCAATAATGATAAATCAATAATGTGACAAATCGAGGATTTATATACACATGATTGTAATTCAATAGAGTGAATCAAGTAAACAATTATTTCTTTTATGAGAAATTCCTAAATTCCTTTTTCATCATTTATACATATATTCTCAAGCCGGGAGGAAGACACATCAACTTCAATAAATTTCAAGGCAAGCAATACAAGCATGCGCAAATCATGCCGAGGACGTACGGCCCAATGCGATAATATTTAAACTGTGCACTGCCAGAGGGTTGAATGGCACAAACCATAGATACATCTATTGAATCTACCGAGGTTTTCGACCTGTTCCACAATATATAAACACATTTAAACAGTCAATCAATAACTCATCAAGGAGCAATTTATCCAAAGAAAAGCCAATTCTCTTCTAACAGTTCTCGAAAGTGAAGATTAATCTTTTTAGAAATTCATTTACCAATTCGATGTGATTTAAGCAATTCAAACTGTCAATAAGATTACAAATATTCTATGTATATCATGCTTTTGGGCCCTAGACTACCCGAACCTAAACATAATAGCACCTACGCACGGACTCTCTTCACCTCGTGCGTATGTAGCCCCCACAAATAGGAGCACATAACCAATTAACTCGCTTATGGGGACAATTCTCTCTTACAAGGTTAGAAAGGAAACTCACCTCATTCCGAAGTTCTATAACCGGCATTCCACGCCCTTTCGAAGACTTAAATTGATGCACCAAGCTCCAAAACTAGCCAATAATTATGAAAATCCATTAATATAAGTTCACTTACTCATAATAATCCAATTTATAACAATTCCTAACCCCGATCGAAAAGTTGACAAAAAATGCCCTCGGCCCATGTGCCCGGATTCCAAAAATTTTTGAAGATAAAGTTTACCCATGACCTCACGAACTCAAATATATAATTTACTCTTAATTTCATGTCCAAAATCGTGGTAAAAATTAAAAATATAAATTTCTCGGTCTTCCAGCAAAAACCCATAATTTTCACTAATTTCCATGCTCTAATCCATATATAATCCAAGTAGTTAACACAAAACTAGTAGAAACCACTGACCTTGACATGAATTACAAAGATGGAGCTCCAAAATCACCCAAAGATCCGCTCCCATGGAGGAATTGGGGTTGAAATGAGAAAAACCCTTGTTTTAAACAAAGACACTGCCCAGCCCGACCACTCGCACCTGCGGCTCATAAGCCGCACCCGCGGCCCCCGCTGCTGCAGCGCACGCGCCGCTTCTGCGGTCCCAGGCTCAGGGCCAAAAACCGCTTCTGCGGTCTCCTCAACGCAGGTGCGCTCCCGCATCTACGGTTAAAGCACCGCATCTGCGGTCACTGCACTCCTTCACCCAAACCGCATATGCGACCCCTTGGCCGCTTCTGCGGCCCCGCACCTGCGGCCAAAACCTCGCAGGTGTGGTTACACTAGATATCAGCTATCTCAATTCTTCTTCAAACTCCCAAAATTGATCTGTTAACTATCCGGAATCCACCCGAGCCCCCCGGGACCCCGACCAATCATGCCAACCAGTCCCAAACGAGGCCTCAAATCATATCAAACAACGCTAAAATCATGAGTCGACCTCTAATCCAAGCTTTATGAACTTTAGAACTTCAAACTTCTACATTCGATGTCGGAACCTGTCAAATCACGTCCGATTGACCTCAAATTTTGCACACAAGTCACATTCGACATTACGGACCTACTCCAACCTTCGGAATCGGAATCCGACCCCGATTATCAAAAAGTCCACCTCCGGTCAAACTTCTCAAAAACCTTCAAATTTCTATCTTTAGCCAAATGACTCCAAAATGACCCACGAACCTCCGAATTCACTTCTGATCGCGCTCCAACCTCCAGAATCACCATACAGAGCTATTCCCAAACTCAGAATCCCAAATGGACATTGATAATACTGAAATGCACTTGAACCCAAACTTATGAAATTCCTCCAAAAATGCTATCTTCCACAATAGATGCCGAAACGTTCCCGAGGCTTTTGAAACCCAATCTGGACATACGCCCTAGTCTGAAATCATCATACAAACCTGCTGGAACCTTCGAATTCCAATTCTGAGGTCGTATACTCAAAAATCCAATCTTAGTCAATTCTTTCAACTTAAAGCTCCCGAAATGAGAATTCCCTTTCCAAATCAACTCCGAACTTCCCGGGATTCAATTCCGACCGTGCGGACAAGTCATAATACCTGAAATGAAGCTGCTCATGGCCTCCAACTACTGAACGACACGCTAGAGCTCGAAACGACCGGTCAGGTCGTTACAATAGGTGCGTCGAATTTTCATTATAGAGTAGTTGCCCCTCTCAGTTTCTCTCCATTAACAAAAACTAACAGTTCTTGTATACGAGAAAAACTGAAACATAGACTGAAAATGCAATGTTGAAAAAAGAAGAAATTGTTAGTTGAATTTAATCATACCACTACGAGTACTTTTGGGATATTTACATAAATAGTCGGCTAAATTCATTATTTACTTACGCTAGTCGGTATATATAGATTATATATTGATTATACACGATTATATACATATTAGGTGTACGCGCTTTGCATATGTACTTTTACGTTTATCAATAATATATTTTGAATATTCATGTAATTACAAATAACTAGTTTTAGAGTACGCGTGTTGCAGTATACTTCATATCAGTGAGTATAAGTTTTTAAAAATTATATAAATATTATTAACCTATGTAATTGAGTTAAAAAAAAAATAAAATAAAGTACACACTCTTGAAAATGATGATTATTGATAATATATAGCCAACTTAATAAAGAAACAATTTCGTACATCACATAAAATTGTTCTAATGTCTTATCATGATTTTTGTATATGAATTGTGCATTTTCTTTAGTTGCTCGACTTGACAGAATATTATGCTAACTCGTACTCAAATATGTCCTGTAATACTATTATATTCTTCATGGCCTTACAAAAGATTATTTGCTCAGGTACTTAATATGATTTCATCTTGTTCCTTACTGAAAGTACAAAAAATAAAAAGACTCAATATTATTAGGTTTAACTATCATACGAATAAATTAATCAGATGTGTAATGACCTAATCGGTCATTTTACTTTCTAGATGCCCGTTCCCCTCAATAAGACTCCTCGTATGTGCCTTTACTATTTTATGACTTGCGGGAATTGTTAATTCGAATTTGGAAGGATTCGGGTTGAAATCGGAACACTTAGATCCTTCATATTGGCTTAAAGAGAGTTAAGTTTGACTGAGGTTAACATTTTTTGTAGAGGATCGGAAATGGTATTCGGCTGCCCCAATAGGTTTGTATGATAATTTTGGACTTGGACATATATCCGGATCGTGTTTTGAATGACCCGGGAGCGTTTCAGCACTTAATATCAAAAGTTGGCACATTGAAGTATGGTTTGGTGTTATCGAGATCTGTTTGGGAGTTCGAGTGTGGAAATAGTTTCGTATAGTGATTTAAGACTTGCACACAAAATTTGGCGTCATTGCCAATTGATTTGATAGGAATCGGGCATGCGGAAGTGTTTTTAGAAGTTTTGAATTTCATGTTTTAATTCATGCATTTTGGCGTCCAATTTGTTATTTATGATGTTATTTCGATCGCGCATGCGAGTTCATTTGATGTTTTTAGACTTTTGTGGACATTTAGTATGGAGCCCCGAGGGGTTCGGTTGAGTTTCGGATGCATTCGGAGGAATGGAAGGAATTCAGTTTTCTTGTTTTAGTTTGCTAGTGCCTTAGGTATCGCAAATGCGAGATTTTGTTCGCATTTGCGAGGTTGGCTTCGCAATTGCGATGAATCCTGAACAAGGCAGGACTTGCATTTGCGAGCTTTTCCTTCGCTTTTGTGATCAGCACCTCTTCGCATTTGCGAACATCCAGGTCGCATTTGTTCCCCTGTCAGAGAAGGCCAGCCTTCGCATTTGCGAACAAGATGTCGTACATACAATATCTGCGGTTAGTATAGGAGCTTTTTATTATGGGACTTATCTTTATTTCCCTTATTTCCAACTTGGTCTTAGGCGATTTTGAGAGCATTTTGTGGATGGATTCCATTAACATCAAGAGGTAAGTGATCCCTATCAATTCTTTAATTTAATACGTGAATCATGGGTACATTTAACATGAGAAAACGGTGAAATTAATGGAATTTTGGAGAAAACCTAGGGATTTGGTAAAAATGGGATTTAACCACAAAAATGATTATTGAATTGGGTGAAAATTATATATTTGAGTTAGTGAGGTTATGGGTGATAATTATCTTCGAAAAATTTCGGAATCCAGGCACGTTGGGTTGGGTAATTACTCTTATAGTTAAATTATGAACTTTTGAACATGTATTGACTAATTTATCTAACATTTGACTAGTTTCGGATTGTTCGTCATCGAGTTGAGGCTTTAGAACGAATTTGTGGGCCGGAAATGAGCTTGATTACGAGGTAAGTCTCTTGACTAACCTTGTAAAAGGGAACTCATCCCCTTATGTGTATTTTGTTGTGAGTTATTTGTATGGGAAGCAACGTACGCACTAGGTGACGAGAGTCCTTGCGTAGCTATATTTTATGAGATGTTCGGGTAGTCTTAGATTTACATTATGCTTTAATTGTACTATCATATTTGTTATGCATACTAATTATCCTGAATAGGACTGAGACTAGAGACGTTAAAGTTGAGAAACATTCAATTTAGAATTGTTGTTCTGGGGAAGAATTGATGAATATTTAATATTTCAGAGATATCTATTTCCTTTCACGTCGCAAGTACTTCTGCGAGCGGGGTAAACTTCTCTATTCCCATGGGAGCGGGTTATTCGCTTTGCTAGTTTAATAGATGCATCTATGGTTCGTGTCGTTCGACCTCGGTAGTGGACACGATATATATGTTTTTGGATCGGGTCATACGACCTCGGCATAAATCGTATACCAACTGATACGCGGCGCCTTCCTGAGATTCCTTGGAAGGGCGACGTACGGCTAGGCAACTGATGTCAGTCCAGTTGCTGTCCGCCAACTGAGGTCCCCTCCGTACGCTAGACGAGATTGTCAGTGCCGTACGGGAAAACCAATGTCAAGAGAAATTGAGAGAACAGAAATGAGAATTCAGAATGAAAGAAAGCTTGATTGCATTAATGAAAGCTATTACAGAAAAGCCACGCGGTGTCGAGGGGGAGAGACACCAGTACAGAGAATTGCTTGCTTGCTAGAAAGTTTTGATTGCTTGATCCCCCCTAATAGTACTTAAAAAAAATAAACCAAAGTTACAGGAGTAGACCTAATTAAGCTAGAGAAACATAATGGAAGTGCATGAAATAAACTACTCTATATTTACAATGAAAATGACTTAGTTTTCTATAAGGCAGCAGCAGGCCCATTGTCAGCAGCAGTGTCTTTGGCATCACGGTCTGCGCGCGCGGCGCTGTTGGCTTCTGCCTGCGGCATGGCGCTCGCGAGGGATATTGGTGGGGCGACAGAGGCACCTGCGCGCTTGTCACTTGGCGCGGCCAAGACCACGGGGCCGTCCGTGGCGCTAGGCATTGGGAGGTTCGCTAGGACGCCACGGGGCGCGCCCAAGGGGTCATGGGGCATGGCTGGAAAGCCGCCCATGACATTACTTTTGCTTTGTTTGATGCTAAAAGTATGCAGAAGAAGGAGAAGAAACTCAAAAAATCGTAGTGAAATTCTGAGCAGAATAGTATTGTATTTATAGCCAAAGTTGGGCTGAAATCTGAAGAGGTGCAACTCTTCAGAATGGTTGTTTATACAAAATGGCCACAGCATAAATGCCATTACATAAATGGCCATTTAGTCAACAATAAAGAGGGGAAATAAAGAGGAAAAATTGAAGAGGGTAGTTAATTTTCTGTTACAAAACAGAAAAACGGATTGGATTTAATATTAATATTCTGTTATTAAAAAAATATTTAATAATATTTCAGTTAATATTTTACTATTGACAAATAAATTTGGTCCGAAAAGTTAATCAATCAATCGATCATCCGAATCTGAAGCCGAGCCGAGCGAGCGAGCGACAACGACGACGACGCGAGGCTTACCTTCTTCTCAACTCTTTAAGAGCTAGAAGAAAAGCAATTGCTTATATACCCATAAAAAACCTCTTCCTCTTCCAATATGGGACAATGTCCATTTACCGGGGGGGGGGGGGGGGGTACTTAAAATTTCACTCAAAAATTTTATTTTTCTCCATTTCTCATTCACCCTCTTTTAAGTATTTAATATATTAATTAAATACATAAAAAACCCAACAATCCCCCACATGAATGGGGAATGGCTATATCACGGAAGTATGCATGAAAAACTGTGTGATTCGCAAGTAAGGATTAATTGCACCTGGATAAGTAGGTTTCCCTTTGAACTTTCCGTAGTGAACTTATGTCGGATATACTCGATCAATCGGTAGATTTGATATCTTTGAACCGTCGAACTTTGGTGTATACCTAGACAACCACAAGTCACACAACTAACCCTTAACTGTCTTTGGTTCTCATTGTTGTGTTCGTTTCAGCCATGAACACCGCCTGGTTTCATAAGTGCGTAGAGAACTGGCCTTACAAAGTTCTCCTTGAAGCGGCTAACACTTCACACTTACATAGGTGATTCCTAAACGTGTCATCCCGTAGATACACTATTTGATATACCCCGTATCAAATTTAGAAATCATTAAAAAGCCTTAATGCTTTATCCTTGGTACCGAACATTGTCTCACCACGAGAATGGACCAAAAGTTTATTTGACAATGTTGAACCGTCATTAATGACTTTGTTTGATCTCCTTGAACCTAGATCTTAAGGATCTCCAGTCTTCTAGGTAGAGTTACCGTCACTATGACTTGTTCTCGGCCAAAGTCCCATTCCCCTTGATGACTTCTCAACTACCTCTCTAGTTAGGCCTTTTGTAAGTGGATCCGACCCATTATCACTTGACTTTACATAGTCAATAGTGATAATTCCTCTAGAGAGTAATTGTCTAACGGTTTTATGTCTTCGTCGTATATGACGAGATTTACCGTTATACATAACGCTCCCAGCCCTTCTAATTGCCGCTTGACTATCATAATGTATGCATATTGGTGCCAACGGTTTGGGCCAAAATGGAATATCTTCCAAGAAATTCCGGAGCCATTCAGCTTCTTCACCGGCTTTATCCAAGGCTATGAACTCAGCCTCCATTGTAGAGCGGGCAATACAAGTTTGTTTGGATGACTTCCAAGATACCGCTCCTCCACCAATAGTGAATACATATCCACTTGTGGACTTGGAATCAGTTGATCCGGTGATCCAATTTGCATCACAGTATCCCTCAATGACCGCAGGATATTTATTGTAGTGCAAAGCAAAGTCCTGGGTATGTACTAAATACCCCAAAACTCGTTTCATGGCCATCCAATGAGATTGGCCTGGATTGCTCGTATATCGACTCAATTTACTTATAGCACAAGCTATATCTGGTCGTGTACAATTCATGATGTACATTAAGCAACCCAACACACGAGCATAATCCAATTGTGATATGCTCTGGCCTTTGTTCTTTGCTAATGCAAGATTCACATCAATTGGAGTCTTTGCAACTTTAAAGCCCAAGTGCTTGAATTTTTCAAGTACTGTCTTAATATAATGAGATTGTGACAATGCTAGACCTTGAGAAGTCTTATGGATCTTAATTCCCAGAATTAAATCAGCAACTCCCAAGTCTTTCATATCAAACTTGCTAGTTAGCATACGCTTAGTAGCATTTATGTTGGCAATGTCATTACTCATTATGAGCATATCATCCACATATAAGCAAACAATGACTATGTGATTTGGAACATTTTTAATGTACACACATTTATCACATTCATTTATCTTAAATCCATTTGACAACATTGTTTGGTCAAATTTAGCATGCCATTGTTTGGGTGCTTGTTTTAATCCGTAAAGGGACTTAACAAGTCTACAGACCTTCTTTTCTTTACCTGGAACCACAAACCCTTCAGGTTGTTCTGTGTATATTTCTTCTGCCAACTCTCCATTTAAGAAAGCCGTCTTAACATCCATTTGATAAATTTCAAGACCATAAACTGCAGCTAACGCTACTAACGCTCGTATGGATGTAATATTTGTAACTGGAGAGTATGTATCAAAATAGTCAAGACCATCTCGTTGTCTATACCCTTTGACCACAAGTCTTGCCTTATATTTGTCAATAGTGCCATCTTCTTTCATTTTCCTCTTAAAGATCCATTTAGAACCCAACGGTTTATTTTCAGGAGGAAGATCAACCAATTCCCATGTATGGTTGTTCAGTATGGATTCTATTTCACTGTTGACTGCCTCTTTCCATAACAATGATTCCGAAGAAGACATAGCTTCTTTAAATGTTTGAGGCTCATTTTCCAATAAGAAAGTCACAAAATCTGGTCCAAATGAAGTAGACGTTCTTTGACGTTTACTACGTCTTGGATCCTCCTGGTTAAGTGTACTATCTTTTGTTTCTTGTCACGCCCCGAACCATGGCCTGGGCGTAACACGGCACTTGGTGCCTGACTGCATGTGACCGAGCGAACCAACTGTATGGCTGGAGCAACATGTGGTATAAGTATAAGCTAGAGGTTAATGTAAATCCTGATAATCTGCTAAAAAATCTGACTGAAATATCATAGATGTGGAAAATAGTGAAAGGTCTGCAAGTATAAACAAGTAGCCGACAAGGCTAACACATGGAAGCCTGCTAATATCTGACTCACTGGGTTATAGTCTACGAAGCCTCTAAAGAATACTGAAAACGCCAACTGTTTACCGGGACAAGGTCCCCGGTATACCTTATTAACTGAAATACTATAATTACTAAAACAAAAGAGAGATAAGGCCCCGAAAGACTAGGGCTCACCAATAGTTGATAAGAGATGTCCTAGCAAGCTGAATCGTCAACCTGTAAATCGTTACCTGCATCGCGAGATACAGGCCCCGGGCAAAAGGGGCGTCAGTACATTTGAATTGTACAGGTATGTAAAATAGCTGAACAAAAGAACTGTAAATACTGAAACTGAAACTGAATTGCTAGCTGATAAATTGATAACTGAACAAGGAAGTAAGGATGTGAATACTCCCTCTTCTGAATGATGAACAACCTGTTTAACTGAATATTAAACTGCGGTCTCAGGCCCTCTATATATATATATATGTGTGTGTGTGTGTGTGTGTGTGTGTGTGTGTGTGTGTGCACAATTGCGGCCTCGGGCCCAAGAATACGTATACATAACTCCAGCCTCAGGCCCAAAGATCCATAAAGCATAAACTGCGGCATCAGGCCCAAATACAGGTGTTCAACATTCAAGAATATAAAATCAGGAACTGAGAATCATATTACAATACATGATACTGAAATAATGAGCCATACTGGGTTACATGATACTGGAATAGTGAATAGGATTAGACTGAGATGAGTATTCATAATAAGTTGACTTGTCATAGCTGAAAGTCATAAAATATCGAATGATTATGAGACTATGCCATCTAGAGACTAGAAGTCCTACTACTGTTCAGGGAAATAAGGCATAGTTCCTTTCTGAGGAAACTGGTAATGATCATAATGAATGGGACATAGGGATAATCATAGACATTCCCAAATGTAAAGAGTTAGCCTTACATACCTTAACTTCCTGCTCTTGAGCGTAATACAATGTTTGTCGATCCTTTCAACTTTAATCTATAGCAATACAAGTCAAAGGGATTCCAAATTAGCTATAATGCTCATATTTTGGTCACTTAAGCATTTTATCAAACACTTGGTAAAAATAAAGTTTCATAGTCCATATTAATGGTGTTTCTACACCCAACAACCCATTCTCTTATTCCTAGATAAATTCTAAGGTCTCAAATGATTACACCAACATTATTCTTCATCACCCATAAGGCAAACAACACCCTTAACCAATAATCAATACTCAACACCCCAACCCTATAATCGTTCATGCTTTTCTATCAAACCCAACAACCCATATCTCATGAACTAGGATTTATAATCATTAAACCAATGCTAGAATCAATTAGAGGGTGAAGACATTACCTTTTTGAAGTTCAAACCCTTTGAATTCGAGTTCTAGGCTTCCGCCTCTCAACAATGATGTTCCAATCGAATATCTAATGATATAGAGGGTTTACCCATGTTAATAAGATGTTGGAAAAATGAAATTAACTTAGAATCACCATTAGAACTTACCTTGGGTGGTGGAAGGACCCTTAAGGAGTTAGGTTTTCTGAGGGTTCCCCTTTCTAGAGCAAGTTTTTATGTTTTGGGGCTGTGGGGGACGAAATATAGCTTTAAAATGACCCCCCACGAGCGCGCCCGCGTACCTGGAGACCTGCCCGCACTAAACGGCAGTAACACTGCCTCAAAATTAGCGTGGTCGCGCTATGGGCGCGCTACCGGGCGCGCATATCGCATACTGTTCTGTAAAACACGCATAACTTTTTGCACACAGATCCGTTCGGGATCCATAATATGTCATTGGAAATCTATTTCAAAAGCCTACAACTTTCATGCTTTTCATTTTCCCAAATTCCTTACACATTTTCAGTAAAACCTGCTGGAAGACAGACCTTCTGCAAACTTAGTTGATTTTGTCAAATCTTATGCACCTCACTTTCCATCTTGATTTTGAAACAACTATTTTACCCATAATCATCCCGATGGGACTTCACATGTTCAAAATATACCCTTACCACTCATTTATCACATTCACACCTAAGCCGAATTTACGAGGTGTTACATTATCTCCCCCTTGGAATCATTCGTCCTCGAATGATGGTCCTGGTTGCAACTACGACTATCTATGGACATTAAACGGGTGTGATGGTGATATGCGAATATTGAAATATCATGAATACATGTGTATCAAACTGAATGAGTACGTAATAATTGAGTACTAAGCTGAGTAAATACTGAAGGACATGGAGATTATAATATAAGGCCTGAATGGAAAGGTTAATTACCTTCCACATTTTCCGTTTGCTCTTCAAAGAGATGGGGATATCTAGACTTCATGTCCTCTTCGGCTTCCCATGTAGCCTCTTCAACCTTTTGATTCCTCCAAAGCACTTTTACTGAAGCAATTTCCTTAGTTCTGAGCTTGCGGATTTGTCGATCAAGAATAGCCACTGGAATTTCCTCATAAGACAGGCTGTCTTTAACCCCTATAATCTCCGTAGGAACCACAAGTGACGGGTCCCCCATGAATTTCTTCAACATGGACACATGAAACACTGGGTGTACAGCAGCTAGTTCTTGTGGCAATTCTAACTCATAAGCCACATGTCCGATCCTTCGCAGGATTCTATATGGACCAATATAGCGGGGACTAAGTTTCCCCTTCTTCCCAAATCTCATAACGCCTTTCATGGGCGATACTTTCAGAAACACCCAATCATCAACTTGGAACTCTAAGTCCCTACGCCGCACGTCCGAATAGGACTTTTGGCGACTTTGAGCCGTCTTCAAATGCCTTTGTATTAAGTTGACTTTCTCCATAGCCTGATAGACCAAATCGGGTCCTAACAACTCCGTTTCTCCGACTTCGAACCAACCAATTGGTGATCTGCACCTTCGCCCATACAAAGCTTCGTACGATGCCATCTTGATACTGGAGTGATAGCTGTTATTGTAAGCAAACTCAATGAGAGGTAGATGATCGTCCCAACTACCTTTAAAATCAATAACACACGCCCTCAACATATCCTCCAGAGTCTGAATGGTGCGTTCCGCCTGTCCATCTGTCTGAGGGTGAAAAGCGGTGCTGAGGTTCACCCTTGTGCCCAATCCCTTCTGAAAGGATTTCCAAAAGTTTGCTGTGAACTGCGCACCACGATCTGAGATAATGGACAAGGGAGTCCCATGCAATCGGACAATTTCTTTGATATACAACTTGGCATAATCCTCGGCCGAATCTGTAGCCTTTACTGGCAAGAAGTGAGCTGACTTGGTAAGTCGATCTACAATCACCCAAATCGAATCATGCTTCCGGAACGAGCGAGGTAGACCGGTTATGAAGTCCATGTTTATCATCTCCCATTTCCAAATGGGAATTTCTATATTCTGAGTTAAACCGCCAGGCCTCTGGTGTTCGACTTTCACCTGCTGGCAATTTGGACACTTAGCCACGAAATCTGCTATATTCTTTTTCATATCGTTCCACCAATAAACCTCCTTAAGATCGTGATACATCTTTGTGGAACCGGGGTGAATAGAATACCTAGAATTGTGGGCTTCTGACATAATCCTCTCTCTGAGCCCATCTACGTTTGGAACACATAGTCTGCCTCTGTATCTCAAGGTACCATCATCTCCCCCTTGTTCAAAAGCCATAGTCTTGTGTTTGTGAATTCCCTCCTTCAGCTGCAATAAGTAGGGATCACTGAACTGTTTTTCCTTCACTTCAGCTACTAAGGAGGATTCAGCCCTGTTCTGGAGAACAACGCCACCATCTTCGGAGTCCAAAAGTCGAACTCCTAGACTTGCTAAGCGGTGGACTTCCTTCACCATAGCTTGCTTGTCTGCCTCAACATGAGCTAAGCTGCCCATAGAACGCCGACTGAGAGCATCGGCTACAACATTTGCTTTTCCTGGATGATAGAGGATATCAACATCATAATCTTTAAGTAATTCGAGCCACCTTCTCTGACGTAGATTTAATTCTCTTTGCTTGAAGATGTACTGGAGGCTCTTGTGATCTGTAAAAATGTCAACATGTACCCCATACAAATAATGGCGCCAGATCTTAAGCGCAAACACCACAGCTGCTAATTCAAGATCATGAGTCGGATAATTCTTCTCATGAGCCTTGAGTTGTCTCGACGCGTAGGCTATGACTTTACCGTGCTGCATTAATACACACCCAAGACCAACCCCTGAAGCATCACAATAAACAACGAACCCCTCGGTTCCTTCCGGTAGTGTCAGGACTGGAGCTGAAGTCAACCTCTTCTTTAGCTCCTCAAAACTTTTCTCGCACGCGTCCGACCATTGAAACTTGACTTTCTTCTGAGTTAATCTAGTTAAAGGGGACGAGATAGAAGAAAATCCCTCTACGAAACGCCTGTAATAGCCTGCTAGACCCAAGAAACTTCTTATATCGGATACTGAGGTGGGTCTAGGCCAATTCTTCACTGCCTCTATTTTCTGAGAGTCCACCTTCACGCCTTCCCCTGAGATGACATGGCCCAAAAACGCTACTGATTTCAACCAGAATTCACACTTAGAAAATTTTGCATATAGCCTGTGATCCTGCAGTGTCTGCAACACAATTCTGAGATGTTCGGCATGGTCAGTCTCGCTACGGGAATAAATCAAGATGTCATCAATAAACACGATAACAAACAAATCAAGATAAGGCTTGAAGACCCTATTCATCAGGTCCATGAAAGTTGCTGGTGCATTCGTTAAACCAAATGACATTACCAAAAATTCGAAATGCCCATATCGAGTCCTAAAAGCTGTTTTTGGAATATCAACTTCCTTAACCTTCAACTGATGGTATCCCGATCTGAGGTCAATCTTGGAATAACACTGGGCACCCTGAAGTTGATCAAATAAATCATCTATTCTGGGAAGAGGGTACTTGTTCTTGATGGTGACTTTATTCAACTGACGATAGTCAATGCACATACGCAAAGACCCATCCTTCTTTCGGACAAACAAGACCGGTGCGCCCCAAGGTGAGACACTTGGCCTTATAAATCCCTTATCTAGAAGATCTTTCAACTGGACTTTTAGCTCTTTCAACTCTGTTGGAGCCATTCTGTAAGGCGGAATAGATATCGGCTTAGTGCCTGGAAGTAGATCAATTCCAAAGTCAATCTCTCTATCGGGAGGGATTCCAGGGAGATCTTCGGGAAACACTTCTGGAAACTCATTCGCAATAGGTACCGACTGGAGAGTGGGGATCTGAGCATCTGCATCCTTAACTCGAACCAGGTGATAGATATATCCCTTGGAGATCATCTTTCTGGCTTTAAGGTAGGAAATAAACCTACCCCTAGGTGTTACTGCATCACCCTTCCATTCTAAGACTGGTTCACCGGGAAATTCAAAACTTACTATTTTGGTTCTACAACCCACTTTGGCATAACATGACTCTAACCAATCCATGCCCATGATCACATCGAAGTCTAACATCTCCAATTCTACTAAGTCTGCTACAGTAAGACGATGATGCACTTTAACTGGACATCCCCTATAGATACACCTTGCTATAACTGATTCTCCAACTGGAGTGGACACTTCAAAGGGTTCACACAACTTTTCTGGTTCTACCCCAAATTTCTTTGCAATATATGGGGTTACATAAGATAGGGTGGATCCCGGATCTATAAGAGCATAGACATCAAAAGTGAATATTGTTAGCATACCTGTGACAACATCTCCACGAGCCTCTGTATCCTGACGGTCTGCCAGTGCATACAAGCGGTTTCGTCCACCGCCTGCATTATTAGACTTTGCTACGCCGCGCCCTTGCTGAGCTTGAGAGTTATGATGGGCTGCTGAATTAGTGGACTGAGCTACATTGCCTCCATTGTTCTGCTTTGCCGATGGACAATCCCTCAAGAAGTGGCCCTGCTGACCGCACCCAAAGCAACCATTTGTGCCCAAACTACACAACCCTGGGTGCCTCTTACCACATGTGTTGCAAATAGGGTGACCAGGGACTCTGTAGCCCACACTAGCCTGTGACTGTGAGTCTGCTGTTCTGAAATTCTGGTTTTTCTTGTTAAATATGACCTCTGAACCGGTGCACTAGCTGAAGATGGAGCGGGTCCTGATTTTGATTTCCTGAAGAACTAGCGATTGCCTCCTGCTTGAGATCCCCCATGCTGAATTCCCTCTCCTTCTCTCTCCGTAGCCGCTCTTCTTCCTTCAACCTGTCTTCGTTCCCTTGAACAAAGGCAACCATCTTAGTGATGGTCATGTCATTATTCTGAGCAGCTATATTAGCATCAGCAAACAAATCATCTGATAGCCCCAACACAAACCGCCTAACTCTGGCCCTCATATCACGTACCATTTCCGGAGCATACTTGGCCAGTGAGACGAACTTGAGGTAGTACTCATTCACACTCATATCATTCTGTCTGAGTCTCTCAAACTCCAAAGCCTTAGCTTCCAAAACCTCAATGGGTAGAAAGTGCTCAAGGAACGCATATGCAAACTCCTTCCAAGTCGCAGGATCCGCATCCTCCCCTTGGGAATCTTCCCATGTTTCATACCAAGTGTTGGAAACATCCTTCAGCTGGTACGCAGCAAGCTCTGCTGCCTCAGTGTCTGTAGCATGCATCACTCGAAATATCTTCTGAACCTCATCAATGAAGATCTGCGGATCCTCATCCTTTTTGGAGCCTGTGAAGACGGGAGGTTTCATGTTGAGGAATTCCCTAGACCTGGAACTACCCGTCTCATGAACACCACTGGTCCCCTGCCTTTGAGCCTGGGTAGCAACAATCTGGGTGAGCAACTGGATAGCTCCCCTGACATCCATGTCTGAAGCACTGGGCACTAAACCCGGTGCAACCCCTTGGGCCGGAGTGTCCTCCTCCTGAGCAGCATTAGCTGTGGCCCCCTGGCTAGTAGCTGAGGCCCTCCTGGTGTACTTTCTTTTTGCAGGCATTTTTCTGAAATACGCAATTCGCACGGGTTAGAAAGATTCCAGAAAGCATAGCTCTAACTGCACGATCTAGAGTATGAAAGAAATGGAACAATCCTAGATGTCTTGGTGGTCAACTGTTTACATGTGTGGCGCGCACACACACATAAAAGAGACCCCACTGGACACGGCTTCATAGACTCCCTAGGACTCTTGAACCTAGGGCTCTGATACCAAGCTTTGTCACGCCCCGAATTATGGCCTGGGCGTAACACGGCACTCGGTGCCTGACTGCATGCGACCGAGCGAACCAACTGTATGGCTGGATCAACATGTGGTATAACTATGAGCTAGAGGTAAATGTAAATCATGATAGTCTGCTAAAAAGTCTGACTGAAATATCATAGATGCGGAAAAATACTGAAAGGTCTGCAAGTATAAACAAGTAGCCGACAAGGCTAACACATGAAAACCTGCTAATATCTGACTGACTGGGTTATAGTCTACGAAGCCTCCAAAGAATACTGAAAACGCCAACTGTTTACCCGAACAAGGTCCCCGGTATACCTTATTAACTGAAATACTATAATGACTAAAACAAAAGAGAGATAAGGCCCCGAAACACTGGGGTTCACCAATAGCTGATACGAGATGTCGTAGCAAGCTGAATCGTCGACCTGTAAATCGTTACCTGCATCGCGAGATACATGCCCCGGGCAAAAGGGGCGTCAATACATTTGAATTGTACTGGTATGTAAAATAGCTGAACAAAAGAACTGTAAATACTGAAACTGAAACTGAACTGCTAGCTGATAAACTGATAACTGAACAAGGAAGTAAGGATGTGAATACTCCCTCTTCTGAATGATGTACAATCGTACAACCTGTTTAACTGAATATTAAACTGCGGCCTCAGGCCCAATATATCTATATATATATATAGATATATATATATATATCAGCCCCTCGGGCTCACTCTCATATCACATGGGTACCCGCGCTCACTGTGGGTGTGCAGACTCCGGAGGGGCCCCTTACGGCCCAAGCGCTATATCAACATAAGGCCTGAAAGCCTTCTCACATCACACTCGAGGCCTGAAAGCCTCCTCACATATCACTCGAGGCCTGAAAGCCTCCTCACATATCACTCGAGGCCTGAAAGCCTCCTCACATCACGCTCAAGGCCT
>NW_017677470.1:26543-30093 GCF_001879085.1 Nicotiana attenuata
TATATAAAATTTAAAGTTATTTAATGGAGATTTGGACTGGTTTTGAACAAGAATTGCAACTGAAAATCGTGAAAGAAGTTCGTCTACAGACGCTTGTATAAAGGTGTATAAAAGTGTATAATGTGTGTTTCTACACTCATATACACTATTATACAAGATTATACATAATTATACAAAAAACTGACTTCGTCTTCTTCCTTGCGTTTTTCTGAAATTTAACTCAAATCTTGCTTAAATCTACTCTATGTCACATCAAATTTAAAGTTTGAACCCTTTTTGATATTTTCAATCAATTGGAACAATACCCAATCCAAACAACTAACAAATTCAAAAAAATCCATTCTCGAAAGCAAAGCTTTGAATGTTCTTCAATCAGAGGCGTATCTAGAGTTTGATAACTACAGGTGCCACTATATTAATGCAAACTTAATTACCAATAGCAAAGTAGATTGACAGGGTGCATTCGTCGGTTCGATTAGTTTTGAATTATTTCGGTTCGGGTCAGTTCAATCTATTTAAATTAACTTAATTTAATGTACAAGACTTTTGGTGCATAAATAAATAGGTGATCATCAAGTTGAATAAGTGATCTGATTTTTCCGGTTCAAATTCTTGAATAATATGATTAAAAACATAAATAAAAATAATAATTTAAACTAAACAAATACACCACCTCAATCTACATATAGCTAGATTAGTATTATCTCGGTTGATACTATCATTCTAAAAAAAGTTAAAAATTAAGGAAAAAAATAATATATTAGAAGGATACAAAGAGAAAATGATTAAAATCATGTTCAAATAAAGATCTAGAAAAACAAAAAGGGAAGCAAATATATAAGTCAATAAACAATAAAAATGTCTAGAGAGAGACGGGGAATGCAAAGATAACGATTGAAGAATTGAAAGAAATAAAGAAAAGGAGCAGAAAGAGAAGAAAGAAAACGGAAAAAGGAGAAAGCATAATCCTTTAGCCTCGGCACCTAGAGCAGATTTGTGTCTCTGGGTGCCACCTTTTAGATATAGTGGCTTTGTGGTGTAAACTATCCAAACATATATTAAATTTTACCCGAGCGTACGGGTGGCGTACCACCTCCAATGCTATACATAGATCCGCCACTGTCTTTAATGGTGGACTTTTACTCTTCAATTTTTTTTACATTGCAAGTAGGTGACACAAGAAGAGGAGTAGAAAATACACGGCCCCTTGAAGCATATGTAGAAGATGTGAGAAGAAGAGAGACTGAAAGCAATGGTTGTGAGAACACATATTTAACTCCATAGCTTTTAAAAGCAATGGTTGTAAAAACACAAATTTTAAATTTGTTAGTGCTTTCAAAATACGTGCAATGTGGGCTCGGTCGGGTAAAACTTAAAAACATGGGCCATTTTTTATTATGGTGTGAAGTCATGTGTATTTTTTGTAATTCTTTCTAACAAAAATTGGTATCTCACAAATGTGCGGCTTAAAGCAGTTGCTTTACTTGCTTTATGGAAGGGCCGCTCCTGGATAATTATAAATTATTTTATTAAAAATAAAATTAAAATTATAAAGTTAAATTATAAAAAAAATACTCCCTCTGTTCCAATTTATGTGAACCTATTTCCTTTTTGGTCCGTTCCAAAAAGAATGAATCCTTTCTAAATTTGGTAACAATTTAGCTTAAACTTACAATTCTACCCTTAATGAAAAGCTTTTATAACCACACAAATACTCTGGACCCCTTTTTGATTTGTTTAGGACCACAAATTTTAAAAGTCTTCATTTTTTTTTAAACTCCGTGCCCAGTCAAATAGGTTCACGTAAATTGGACCGGAGAGAGTACTATTTTTAGTACAAATTAAAAAAAAAAAAAATTGAGACAAGACAAAGGAGTAGGAGCTAGCTGATATGTACAGCAAGTAATAGCCTGCTTTTAGTGGATTTATTGGACTCTGGGAGAGAAGATACATTATGGACTTGACGATTACTAAAAGGAGGCCCGCATTCCAAAAGATAATCGATTAAGCCCTTGACAACTGAACTTCGGAAAAAAGAAGGGAGTACTTTCCCAATGCAGTAGAGTAGAGTAGTAAAAACAAAGATGTAAATTTATTGCTTGTCATGACCAAAGTGTCACATCTTTGCTCAAATCAACTCTTCTTATTGGTACATTTACTTAAAAAATCAACTGGTATAACATCTATTAGGCCGGCTATACACCTAAAATTCTTATTGATAGGCTCCTATTTTTGTCTGCCCAATGAATTTTCCTATGAAAATGCCCTGCCCTAGTTGGTGACTTGGTATCATATGGTCACCTTAGTTCACCAATGAAAAGTTTTCGTAAAATAGAGAGGAAATTTTGTTTCACCGTTCTATAATATTTTAAAATTATTATTTTTATTGTAAGTGAAGAATATTTTTCTCTCTTTTTATTAAGTTATGTTAAGAGAACACACAATAATGATGGAATCAGTTTACTAGATGGCGTTTGAACCATTTCTTGCAACAAAAAGACAAGTGGAAGACACTTATGTGTTTGGTTTCTCAGCCAAAAGGCCCAAGTATGGCATCAAGAACATTATGGGATGTTAATCTTAGGAAAATGCGTGATCCATTTCACATCTGGCCCAAAAGCCCGACAATGTCTCTTTTTTTCTTCAAAAAACAGGTTAGTATTACGGACCTTTTTCCTTTGGTTAATAACCAAGTAAAAATTGCACGGGGCGTCCTATTTGGTCGCCCTCATTTAACCTATACCAAAAATTTTAAAATTATTTAACCTATACCCTAATTTTTACAACTTCAGGCGCCTCCTTCTTCCTGCTAACTGTGCGCTCCTTTCTTCCTCCTTTCTTTTCTACTCTTGAATCTACTCTTCATTTTTTGTAATTTGTAGTATATTTTGTCACGCCCCGAACTATAGCCTGGGTGTAACACGGCACTCGGTGCCTGACTGCATGCGACCGAGCGAACCAACTGTATGGCTGGATCAACATGTGGTATAACTATGAGCTAGAGGTAAATGTAAATCATGATAGTCTGCTAAAAAGTCTGACTAAATATCATAGATGCGGAAAAATACTGAAAGGTCTGCAAGTATAAACAAGTAGCCGACAAGGCTAACACATGAAAGCCTGCTAATATCTGACTGACTGGGTTATAGTCTACGAAGCCTCTAAAGAATACTAAAAACGTCAACTGTTTATCGGGACAAGGTCCCCGGTATACCTTATTAACTGAAATACTATAATGACTAAAACAAAGAGAGATAAGGCCCCGAAAGACTGGGGCTCACCAATAGCTGATACGAGATGTCCTAGCAAGCTGAATCGTCGCCTGTAAATCGTTACCTGGATCGCGAGATACAGGCCCCGGGCAAAAGGGGCTCAATACATTTGAATTGTACTGGTATGTAAAATGCTGAACAAAGAACTGTAAATACTGAAACTGAAACTGAACTGCTAGCTGATAAACTGATAACTGAACAGGAATAAGGATGTGAATACTCCTCTTCTGAATGATGAACAACCTGTTTAACTGAATATAAACTGACGGCCTCGGGCC
>NW_017677471.1:0-11059 GCF_001879085.1 Nicotiana attenuata
CGTTTTTTGTCTATCGGCTTTTCCTAAATTCCCCCTCTATTGCACTTACATTTATTCTTAGACTCTAAGTTCTATCCCCCTCCTATGAGCCTTGCCTTGGGGACCTTGAGTTCCCTTTGAACTTGGTCATTTGAGGGCTGGCCCTTCCACACTACACTATAATATGATCATGCAAATGTAATTGGGTGTGAGCACTTCCAGGAGTTTATGAAACTCCTTGGAACTTTGACACACCCAAAGGATGAGAAAGGCTTTGGAGATCTGATCTTTGGAAGTTGGTTTATCTCATGTTTCAGACTAGGAGTCTGAATTAGGCTCTCCTTGGTTGGAGCTTTAATTTCCGATGTAATTTTTTTATTTTTCTAGATTCATTCGGGTTGTAATAATTTGTAATAACTTATGGGGGTGTATAGTGAAAAGGGGAGGGTCACTCATGTTATGCATGTGGGTAGACATCATGGTTTTGGTATTTATTTCTGCAATCACAACCTGTTTTTTTGCTTATGCATCTACATATAGAAATCCTGCCTATAAGTTTATGCATCTACATATAGAAATCCTTCCCATAAGTTTATGCATCCACATATAGAAATCCAGCCTATAAGTTGTTTCATTACTGCATTACAAATCCTGCTTACAAGTTTTTTCACTACTGCATTAAAAATCCTCTCTATAAGTTATGCATTTCATTAGAAATCATGTCTACAAGTTTCTGCATTTCTGCGTATAGAAATCATGATTATAAGTTTTCTGCACTTCTGCACATACACATGTCATTAGGCAAATAATCCATAGGTTAAAGAATAATCAATTGCATCCTAGATACCATGCTCATAGGATTCCTGCACTTACATAACCATTTTAAAATCAATAACGCTTAGAATTCATGCCTGTAGGAGCAATCGTTTAAATCTGATTCATCCGCAAAGTCTAAAATCAGTAATAATGTTGTTAACATCCGCAGAATTGGTTTATTTCTAAAGTCAGTAATTTTCTTTAAAATCAGTATGTTTGACCTTGTTAGATATCATGCCTATAGGTTTCACCTAGGCAAACCATTAGGTAATCAATTAATTATACCGGTCTTTAATAATTACAACCAGCAGGCAGGCCTAATTCGGACTTCTTATCTGAAAATATGTAATAAATCAGCCACCCCTTTTACGTAAATTTAATTAAAGACCTAACTAGTACTTGAAGTCATGCTATATTTGCTCTTTTAAATGAGGAGGCCTGTGTGAGCCTTAATTGCTATTTGTTACCCCTAACTGTTTATGTGTTTTTGCTTGTCGCCTAGACTTTTATCCTTTTGAAATTCCACAAAAGCCAAATCTACCTTCCTGTTAGGACTAGTATTCCCAAATGCCTCCGGGGCTGATAGGTTTGGGACAGGTAGTAGCATGCAATAGGAAAACGAGACCATTCTGCGTTTAATACCTTAACGGGGTGGGAAAGGGTAGATATGGATATGATGACCGATGCAATAATGCCTCATGTAGCCCCTCTTTGAGGAGTGATTATTGGGTATTGCATTGATGTGATCCATATTAATCATAAACCTAGGACCCCCTCCCTTTTTACTTGCTTTCGTCTATCTCTTTTAAATTGTCTAAATCTTTCATAAAATTTCTGCCTTCTTTACCTTTCCCCAAGTTTTAATTTATTTGCAATGTTGTATGTGAATCCCTCCTACTTGAGCCCTTAATTGCTTACTTGATTATGTGAAGTCACAATTATAGCATGGACGGGAACCACACTAGTGGATCTTGGGGGGTGCCTAACACCTTCCCCCCGAGATAATTTCAAGCCCTTACCCATTCTCTGGTTCTTCTTCTTTTTATTTCCTTCTTAGTGTCCTAATGCACTCAATCGTTAGGTGGCGACTCTTCTAAATCTCAAACCCAATTCCCAAAAGGAAAAGAGTTGTCCGCCCAAATGTCGTACACCCGATTTCGCCTTTAGAAAAAGGGGGCATTCGACAGCATGGCGTCTCTGCTGGGGATTTCTTTAAGGCTTTTACCATTTCATGCTATTTGTGACTTCATGCTTCTTTACATGTCTTTACTTGTTTTTAAGTATTTATTCTTTCTTCTACTGCGAAACTAACTTGGTTCTTTGTTTCTTTTCTTTAATGATTTCTTTTACCGCTTTCCTTCAATACTGTTGTAACTACGAGCAACTATTGTGACCATTATTTTATGAACGTGAAAGTACATGACGATTTGTTAATTATTGTATTGCATTTTTTTTCGACATCATATTCTACTCGTCCCAAACAAAAGACCATAGCAACGCTTATAATGAGTGGTTGCGCTCTTCCGATATTATCACCCCCTAAATCCGGCAAAGGCATATTTGGGGTAAAACCAGTCGATCAACGGTGTAGTCGACGATTCCGCGCCTTTCCCTCTTGAGTTGTCCGCTCAAGGGTACCAGTCTAAAACCTCGTAAGAACCCTACTCTACTTAATTGTGCATGCATCTTGGTCAAACCTAGCCGAGTCAATTATGTTGTCCACATAATGACTCTTTAAGATAGCCTTGTCCAAAGGACCCAAACGGACCTTACCACGTTATCTGCATTCATTTGGAGAACTAAATGCTTCTTATGCTAATTATTGATGTTAAATAGTTGAGTCCGGTAGGGGAAAGGGGCCTAACCCTTTTGTTTTGCAGAAATGAGGCACGAGGTCCCCAGATTCAGCATGGTCACCCACATTCACCCCAAATTGCTAAGCTGGTGGAAGGATCTTCATTCCAGCTATCAGACTCTTGTCCGGAAGTATCTAGGAAACTTGCCTTCTCTCCAAGACATTCAACCCAACAACAAAATCATAGAAGCTGCAACTCTGTTTTGGGACTATGATAGGTCGGTATTCCGCTTCGGAGACATTGAGATGACACCTTTGCTTGAGGAGATAGGAGGACTAGCTGGGATACCATGAGAAACTCCGGGTTTGCTAATGCCGAAAAATCGTAAGGGTAGGGGTTTTCTTAAGATGATTGGTCTAAAGAAGAATCCCAACTTGACATGTTTGGAGAAGTCTTACATTCCCTTTGACCATTTGTATGAAAGGTACGGCCATAGCAAATCATACCGTACCTATCCGGACGAGTTCGCCATCACCTCATTGGGGCACATCCACCAAAGGGTATTTGTGTTTATGTTCTGTTTCTTGGGGATGATAGTTTTTCCGATAAAGAAAGCAACAATCCATACCAGACTGGCCATGGTCACCAAGACCTTGATGGAAGGAATTAACGGGCAGCCATTCAGCCTTGTGCCAATGATAGTTGCAGAAATATATCGAGCCCTAGAAAGATGTCAACAAGGGGCCAAACATTTCGAGGGATGTAATTTGCTACTCCAACTATGGCTCATGGAGCACCTCCAAAGGGGTGAGTACCGGCAGGAAATCCATCGTAGAGATTGGGATGATCATATCGCTTTTCATCACCCAAAGCGGATGAATTATATGCCCAACATGTTCGCCCAACCAGAGAATGCTAGAGAATGGGTCGAGATCTTCGACAATCTTACTGAAGACCGGGTGCAATGGATGTTTGAGTGGTTCCCTACTGAAGAATTCATTATACGGTCTAGGGATACTCCATTTCTGATAATGATCGGTTTAAGAGGGACCTACCCATATGTCCCTATCCGGGTTATGAGAAAGGCAGGCAGGAAGTAGGTTATACCAAGGATCGACAAGATGAGTCATTTCCGGCCTGACTTCCAGGCTGACGATAGTCCGTACAATTGTCAAGCTCAGCATGTGTGGCACTGCAAAATCATCCTGGGAAAGGATCCATAGAACCAGACAGGTACCACGCTGGTTATACTCCATACTATCCAAGCTGGTTGGAGAACGATCATAGTGGGTTAGGACAACCCGGGCTTGTTCGAGGTCACAGGGTCATCGGCAAAAAGGCTAAAGTACAAGTTAAGTACAACCAATTGCGTAAGAGGATGCGGGAATGTGAAAATGAGCACCACGAAATACAAGAAGCCAATCAAAAGTTAATTGGAGAATGGAAAGATATGGCTGTCAGCGGCAACAAACGACTGATCTATTTGGAGCGGGGCATAGTGGAGTTGGAAAAGAAGTTACTGAATAGGATTGAAGATTGTCGGGTTGCTGAAGGAAATAAAGGCGGACATCTAGTGAGGGCCTACTTGTTGTTAGGATTGCGCGAGTTGGGAGAACTGTACGAGGGAGCCAACAATGCCGAGTCTGGGAAGGTCCTTCTAGGACCAAGTAGATAGGAGTTTATTTTTGCTTTACAAATGTAATAGGACCTATGGCCACTAGTGACACTTTATTTACTGTTATTTAGTGTCGTTTTGGGATTCGTCTTATTTTTATCAATAAAATGAGGCATTTAGCATTCTAAGTTCTCCAAATTTACTTGTCGCTAGGCCTACCTCGGGCACAACGAGGCTCCCAATTTAGGACACGATTTATATTCTTACACTATGTGTTTAAACATTGCAATGTTTTCTTCTCACGACCCTCACTAACTTGGTTACCTTTTTGTTTTTACTTTTGTTTTTATTCCCCTCCCTAAAGGTTAGTTCGTGCACTCTGGCATCGTCATCATATTCCACAAGATCTAAGGGTCCTCCGCCTCCTCCTCCTCCAGGTCCTATCAAAAACAAGAACAAAGGAAAGATGGAAGAGTTGAGAAACATCAGAAAGGAGAGCTCAGTTGAGAGGGTAGAGACTTCCCAGGGTATTCAGGTTTCCAAGGAAAGTGCCTCCCAGCTCGAACAGAAGTTATTGAAATTTCAGGAAGAATTGGACAAAGTTCGGAACTTGGAAAGCTTGTCATTTTCCCTCACTACCCCGGATATCAGCTTCCCCAACACTCAAAATCCCATACCTCCTCAAAACATCCCGAAACCACAAAACCAACCCGCTCCCCATCGCCACTGCAACACATGCCACACTTCAAGCAACACCCCACTACTCATCCCCGAACCATTGAACTCCACAAATGACCACTGCCACAACCAACACAACACCCCCATCTATGTGGAGATTGTGCCGCACCCTACTCAACCCATCTCAAGCACACCCGAGTCTGATGACAAAAGACTTGCTCATCAGAAATTTGGCTGAAGTGCTTAAGAAGTTAACCACCAGGATCCAAGGCGTTGAAGGAAGTAAGGGAATTGAGGGGCTAAACTACGAAGACCTTTGCATTCAACCAGATGTCGAACTGCCCGAGGGGTACAAACCTCCCAAGTTCAAAATATTCGATGGCACCGGGGATCCCAGAGTTCATTTGAGGACATACTGCGACAAGTTGGTCGGAGTAGGAAAGGATGAAAAGGTTCGCATGAAGCTCTTTATGAGAAGTCTGAAAGGGGATGAGTTGTCTTGGTACATTAGCCAAGACCCGAAGAAGTGGTCGAACTGGGTAAGTATGGCGTCCGATTTCATGGACAGGTTCAGATTCAACACGGAGAATGCGCCAGATGTGTTCTACATCCAGAACATGAAAAAGAAACCCACGGAGACATTCCGCGAGTATGCTACTCATTGGAGATTAGAAGCTGCTAAGGTCAGGCCGGCTTTAGAAGAGGAACAAATGAACAGGTTTTTCGTCCGGGCTCAAGACCCATAGTACTACGAAAGGTTGATGCTAATTGAAGGCCAGAAATTCTCCGACATCATCAAGCTAGGGGAGAGGATCGATGAAGGTATTAAAAGTGGTATGATCACTAACTTTGAAGCATTACAGGCTACCAACAAGGCTCTACAGTCTGGTGGCACGTCCAAGAAAAGGGAAGTGAGTGTCGTGATGGTTGCACAGTGAAAAAAATCCCCAATCAAATACCAAACCTACCCAATACCCCCTCTTACATATCAACCTACCTCAAATTACCCCGCACCCTCCTACCAAGCCCCACCACCTACCTATCAATCACCTCCACTTCCCACATACCAACCCACTTCACCAAAATATTCCCAACCCGCACAAGTCTACCAAGCTTACAACACTCAACCATCCCACTATCAATCACCCCCTACTCGCCAAAACTTTCCTAGACCCCGACCAAATTTTGACCGCAGACCTCCCAAACAATACACCGCCATTGCCGAGCCAATCAACCAGCTGTACGAAAGACTCAAAGCCGATGGTTATGTCACCCATGTCCCTGCCATAACTCCTGAAAACCCTTCCTAATGGATTAACCCAAACAAAACCTGTGCATACCATTCTGGCATGAAGGGACACACTATTGATGAGTGCCGCTCCCTGAAGGACAAGATCCAGGATTTGATTGACAACAAGATCATCGTGGCAAAGGAGCCTGCTCCGAATGTCCGCAACAACCCTCTACCAGACCACAAGGGTGGAAGTGTTCATATGATTGAAATAGAAGATGATTGGGATCCCAAAGGATCAATCGGTTTGATCACGGAAGGTGGCGATCCAAAGAAACCAAAAGTCACTCTTAACCCGATTGTAGTCCAAATTCAGCCTTCTGAAGATGCTGAGGTGAATATGTCCATACCACTTGAGTTTGAAGTACCAGCCTCCGCAAAGATGTCAACACCAATCGAGGTCGAGTTTGTGTCCCCAATGGCGTCTGAGCCCTTTGAAGTTGCTGTATTACCTTCCAAGGCAAGGGTGACTATTCCAGTAGCAATGACAGTCGTAACACCGTTCCACACAAAATCTATACCGTGGGACTACACAGCCGAGGCAAGAAGGAAAGGAAAAGCCAAGTTCGGAGAAACAGTTGCAGCGCAGGGTATGACAAGAACCGGGAGGGTTTATACCCCAGAACACTTAGCTGAGTCGAGTAAGCAGACTACTGGCCATCAAGCCATCATTGAAACTGGACCCGGTGATCTCTGGAGAAAGATACAAGCCAAGGAATACTCGGTCATAGACCAGCTGAACAAAACACCGGCCCAAATTTCTATCTTGGCTTTATTACAAAGTTCTGATGCACACAAGAATGCCTTGTTGAAGGTATTGAGTGAGGCGTATGTGCCAAGCAACATCACTGGAAAAGAAATGGCGAACATGGTGGGCCAAGTGTTGGAGAGTCATAAAATCACCTTTCACGAGGATGAGCTGCACCAGAGGATGAGTCATACAAGGCATTGCACATCACTGTGCAGTGCGAAGATTATTTTATCACCCGAATCCTGGTCGATGGGGGGTCCAGTCTCAACATTTGTCCTTTGGTAACACTCAGAACATTGGGAAAAGGGCTGCATGAAATCAAGGATGGGGCCATCAACGTCAAATCTTTCGACGGATCCAGAGGTCCACTATTGGGGAAATTAGCCTACGTTTGCAAATGGGGCCCACTTAGATTGATGTTGATTTTCAAGTGATAGATGTGCCGGCTTCTTACAATCTGCTGTTGGGACGACCATGGATTCATTCGTCGGGGCCGTGGAATCAACACTACATCAGGCAGTGAAATTTGAATGGAATCACCAGGAGGTGATCATTCATGGTGACGGTAGCAACCCCATATATAGCCGACAAACCATTCCAGCAATTGGAGGAAGAAGAAGATTAGGTGGGGAGACTTACCACCACATCGAGCGGGTCAACGCAGTCGACAAAGACAAATGGTGGAACAACAAAATTAAAAGCATACTGAATTGGAGCGGATATGAACCTGGCAAAGGACTTGGCAAAAACCTCCAATGAATTGCTAAGCCTATCAAACTCAAGAAACATGGTACCATCTTCGGGTTGGGGTATGAGTATACCTGGGAAAAATTCAAGGACTGGTCGCCACCCTGGCGCGGCCCTTACTATCCATTGGAGCAGCCGATACCCCATCTAGAGCAGACTTTTCAACCAGCCGAGGTTATCTATGGGTCAGAAGAAGAGGAAGCATTAGCAGCGATAAGGAACTTGTTCCTGGAAGAGGATGATATGGATTGTTGTGTCATTTTTGAGGAGGAGGGGAGGAAGGCCCTTCCATACAGGCTGTGAGCAGAGGAGCACACCTCAGCAACTGGACCGTCAGAACCACCAGAGCCCGACGTGCCTCGGGGTAGCAAGGCTGAACAAAGCATTACGCACTATTTTGCTTTATTAAAAGTTTGTTTTCCTTTCGCATTTTTCTTTTTTCGCAAGGAAGAGCTCCAATGTTCAAAACACTTATGGAATTTATTAAAGTATTTCAATTTTCTTACAAATCCCTCTCTCATTATTTTCTCTCATTACTTTAGCATTACTATTACTTATCTTGATGAACCAACGACTGTGACATGCGACGAGACAACGCGACAAACAGACACAGATTCAGAGGAAGATGATATACCGGAAGAAATCGTTAAAGAAGTTGAGAATTTTGAGAATAGGCCTAAATCCAACCTGGACGAGACGGAGATCGTCAATCTGGGAGATGCAGAGAACATCAAAGAAACACGAGTCAGCGTTCACTTGTCACCGTCTGAGAAGGAAGAGTACACAAAATTTCTAAAGGAATATGAGGACATATTCGCATGGTCATATGACGACATGACTTGTCTAAGCACGTCCATTGTGGCTCACAAATTACCTACTGATCCGGCATGTCCGCCAATGAAACAGAAGCTTAGAAAGTTCAAGCCAGACATGAGTTTGAAAATCAAGGAAGAAGTCACTAAGCAGGTCAAAGCTAAGGTCCTCCGGGTAGTAGAGTATCCGACATGGTTAGCCAATATTGTGCCAGTACCGAAGAAGGATGGGAAGGTCAGAATTTGCATCGACTACCGGGATCTCAACCGGGCCAGTCCAAAAGACGACTTTCCCTTGCCAAATATACACATCCTGACTAACAACTGCGCCAAGCATAAGCTGCAGTCATTTGTGGATTGTTTCGCTGGTTACCATCAGATATGGATGGATGAAGAGGATGCTGAGAAAACGGCTTTCATTACACCATGGGGGATGTATAGTTACAAAATGATGTCGTTTAGGTTAAAGAATGCAGGGGCCACCTACATGAGGGCCATGACCATAATTTTTCATGACATGATACACAAGGAGATCGAAGTGTATGTAGACGACGTCATCATCAAATCCAAGAAAGTCGCTGATCACATGGGAGATTTGAGGAAATTCTTCAATAGACTGAGAAGGTACAACCTGAAGCTGAATCCCGCGAAATGTGCATTTGGGGTTCCTGCCGGAAAACTACTTGGGTTCATTGTGAGCCGCCGAGGGATAGAATTGGATCCATCAAAGGTCAAAGCTATTCAAGAATTGCCGCCGCCAAAGAGCAAGAAGGAAGTTATGAGTTTGCTGGGGAGACTTAACTACATCAGCCGATTCATAGCTCAGTCCACTGTCATTTGTGAGCCGATCTTTAAGATGCTGAAGAAGGACGCCGCTACCAAATGGACCGATGACTGCCAGAAACCCTTCGACAGAATCAAAGAGTACCTGTCAACACCGCCGGTTCTGGTTCCACCCGAACCAGGTAGACCCTTGCTACTCTACCTTGCAGTTTTGGATGGAGCGTTTGGTTGTGTTTTGGGGCAGCATGATGAAACGGGGAGAAAAAAGCAGGCCATTTATTATCTCAGCAAGAAGTTCACCCCGTACGAGGCCCGGTATTCCTTACTAGAGCGCACCTGTTGTGCTCTAACTTGGGTAGCTCAGAAGTTGAGACATTATTTCTGTGCTTACACCACGTATCTCATATCAAGAATGGACCCATTGAAGTATATCTTTCAGAAGCCCATGCCCACCGGCAAGCTAGCCAAGTCGCAGATCCTGCTGAGTGAATTTGACATTGTCTACGTGACTCAGAAAGCAGTCAAAGGACAGGCCCTAGCAGATCACCTCGCTGAAAACCTTGTTGATGGAGAATACGAGCCTCTGAAAATGTATTTTCCTGATGAGGAGGTATCCTTCATAGGAGAGGACATTGCAGAATCCTATGACGGTTGGAGGATGTTTTTCGACGGAGCAGCAAATTTCAAGGGAGTTGGCATAGGAGCAGTCCTAGTATCAGAAACCGGCCAGCATTATCCGGTATCCGCCAAGCTTAGGTTCCCGTGCACCAACAATATGGCCAAGTACGAAGCTTGCATCTTGGGGCTCAAGATGGCCATTGACATGAACGTCCAAGAGTTGCTAGTGATTGGAGATTCAGATTTGCTTATACATTAGGTCCGAGAATAATGGGCGACCAAGAACTCCAAGATACACCCGTATTTGCATCATGTACAGGAGTTGAGAAAGAGGTTCATAAAGACAGAGTTCCGGCATGTTCCCAGAGTCCAGAATGAGTTTGTCGATACATTGGCCACTCTATCATCCATGATTGAGCATCTAGATAAGAACTTCATAGACCCTATTCCAGTAAAGATTCATGATCATCCAACTTACTGTGCTCATGTTGGGAAGAAGCAGACGGAAAGCCTTGGTTTCACGACATCAAGGAATTTTTGGCCGAAGGAAAATATCCAGAGCTTGCAAATGCTATTCAGAAGCGCACTCTGCGAAGATTGTCCAACAATTTCTTCCACAGCAGAGGAATCCTATATAGGAGAACTCCTGATTTGGGATTGCTAAGGTGTGTTGACGCAAAGGAAGCATCCAAACTGCTAGAGGAAATTCATGCTGGGACCTGTGGTCCACATATGAACGGTTTTGTCTTAGCCAAGAAGATACTCCGGGCAGGTTATTTCTGGATGACTATGGAAACGGACTGCTTCCAGTATGTTCGAAAGTGCCACCGCTGTTAGATCCATGCAGACATGATAAAAGTTCCTCCAAATAAGCTTAATGCAACGAGCTCGCCATGGCCGTTCGCCGCATGGGGAATGGATGTTATCGGACCAATCGAACCTGCCGCATCAAATGGGAACAGGTTTATCCTAGTAGCAATTGATTATTTTACTAAATGGGTTGAAGCAGCATCTTACAGAGCAGTGACCAAGAAAGTCATGGCAGACTTTGTCCGTGACCGTATCATTTGTCGATTCGGGATCCCAGAATCAGTCATTACTGACAATGGTTCCAACCTCAACAGTGATTTGATGAAAGCCATGTGCGAAACCTTCAAGATCAAACACAAGAAT
>NW_017677471.1:12908-13949 GCF_001879085.1 Nicotiana attenuata
TTCCTGGACCGACATACACAGTAGGAGCTAGTGCACTGAGCTGCCTTTATACTCACTCATGTCAAGCTTGTTCTACAGCTATACAGACTAACAATTTGAAGGCTCCAATCACACAAATTCTGGATCCATTGCAACACCATACGATATTGGAGCCGGAGAACGCAAGCCCTTCCAGGGCAATTAATCCTGGATTGGTCTACGAGACATATGCTGCAGACTACTTGCAGTTCCTATGCTCAATGGGCTATGACACATTAAAGATAAAACTCATCTCAAAACAGTTCCTGATGATTTTTCATGTCCCACCAACTCAAGTTCTGAATCAATATAGAATTACTGCCTATAAGTTGTTTCGTTACGGCATTAGAAATCCTGCCTATAAGTTGCTTCACTACTGCATTAGAAATCCTGTCTATAAGTTATGCATTTCATTAGAAATCATGTCTATAAGTTTCTGCACTTCTGCATATAGAAATCATGATTATAAGTTTTCTGCACATACACATGTCATTAGGCAAACAATCCATAGGTTAAAGAATAATCAATTGCATCCTAGATACCATGCTCATAGGATTCCTGCATTTACATAACCGTTTTAAAATCAATAATGCGTAGAATTCATGCCTATAGGAGCAATCGTTTAAATCTGATTCATCCGCAAAGTCTAAAATCAGTAATAATATTGTTAACATCCGCAGAATTAGTTTATTTCTAAAGTCAGTAATCTTCTTTAAAATCAGTATGTTTGACCTTGTTAGATATCATGCCTATAGGTTTCACCTAGGCAAACCATTAGGTAATCAATTAATTACACCAGTCTTTAATAATTACAATCAGCAGGCAGGCCTAATTCGGACTTCTTATCTGAAAATATGTAATAAACCAGCCACCCCCTATACGTAAGTTTAATTAAAGACCTAAGCAGTACTTGTAAATCATGCTAAATAATTTTTGCTTTGAATGAGGGGCCGTATTTGAGCCTTAACTGCTATGTGTTTCCCCTTAACTTCTCTTATGTGTTTTGTTGTCGCACTGATTTAT